>NW_015115706.1:0-5286 GCF_001443285.1 Poecilia latipinna
GACATTGATTCAATGTTGTTTCAATCATTCTGTGCTATCTGGGTAGGTGCCTGCCATGCAATGCATGGAGGGAGTGACTGACTTTTGCTAAGCAATAAACTGCTATAAACTGCTCTCCCTATGCATTGCTGTGGCAGGCCCCAACAAGCATGGCCAGTTGTGCACAAATCTGGAGCCACTAAGACGGAAACATAGCAGTACAGCCAGAAAGGTGTACGAGGTGCCCTTCTCTGCTTCTAATACATCCAGGGTGCGTGATTGATTTTTTTGCACAGGAGCTGGTGTCTTAATGTCCTAATGCATTGCTCTGTCACAAAGGGCTGCCTTGGCAAGCTGCCCTTTCCCCAGACTGATCTGTCACTCGATTGGATGAGACCAGGGTAAATAAATAAAGAGGGAGGCTGCGAAAGTCGAGCTGTAGGAGGACAAGGGATGGGCAACGAGGATGATTACACTGCCAGATAATCATAAAATATCCAACCACACACGGACGTATTATTTTCCTATAAAACATACTCCTAAGCAGTTGTCCTGCACACACTGAGATTATTTCACAATGTTTATTGTTTCTCGTCTGGATATTGATTTGACAAGGTCGAGCCTGGTTTATATCAGGCCACAGGCTCCTGTTTTAATTCTTTGAGGCGGATGATTCCTCCAAAATCGATACACTGTTCGACAGCTTCTTTATGTACTTTCATGGCTCTGAAAAGATCTGAGAGGCTTACATTATTATGCTTTTGCTGCTCTAATTTCATCAACACATTCAAACCCATCTCTTCTGACTTTGTAGCAATTTGATTTCATTATAAAATACAGTCATACAGCAAGGTGTAAAGCAGTGGTTTCACAAAAATGCTTATGAGAACTGTTTTGTTAAAAAAAAAAGAAAAGAAAAAGATTTTTTCATTTGCTAAATCTCATAGTTGAACATTTACATTTAATAAGCTCACAATACTCAACACAAAGTCCATTTTAAAGTCACCAAACAGCAGAAACAGGATAAGAGGAGATTTTGTGTTGATTGTCTAAAAAAATGAAAAAGTAGTACCCTCTGTAGGGAAGAGAACAGACTAAAAAGCATTTTTAATGGTCAAAATGACTGGAAAAGTGCCATATCAGTTAAGATCATTTAAATCAGAATAAACTTCTCCTGTTTCAGGTCAGGCTGAATCCAAATATATTTCTATTTGATAAATGCCAGAATAATTAAACAGACAACTTTTTAAATATGTTTTATTATTTTATTTTATTTTATTTTTTTCAAATTTTGAAATTTACATGTACACTAAGATTATGTATTTGCATAATTTGGGGAAATGCTAGTTTATTATGCAATGGCTTACTTGACGTTAATTAATTCACGGCATTTGGGCTAAATGTAGTACCACCTATAATATGTATTTTAAATTTACATAATGGACATTATTCATTATAAATTAAGGTGTATAGTTCAAGGATAACACCAGTCTGAAATAAATGAATAAAATTCAAACTGGTGGGAATTCAAACATGATACTTAATCATGTTTGTGATTAAGTATCTCTTTCATATTGTGATATTGCTCAGATAATAATAAAATTGGAGCATCAGTCAGCTCTAACAGTTTCAAAGTTTTTATTAGTAGCTTTAACTCCTTTGGATTCACAAAAATTACTGTTCTACTCAGAGACTTTAATAAAAAGGCAAATTGTTCATCATTGTCTCTTTTGGTCTTATCAATACCAGTTATGAAAGATGCTGTTTTTTTTATAAAAAATAAATAAATAAATAAAAATAAATCTGTTATTTTTACTACCACTGTTTTTTATGATTTCTTTCTTCACATCAAACGGGCGGCAACAACAAGGATTCAACATAAAAGCGATGGCTGGGACACAAAAGACACCTGCAGACTGTAGAAAACTGGCAATCTAACAATGAAGGAGAAATCCTAAAACTGCCAATTGCTGCCTCGTGAGAAATCAATGGATTGAAGCATATTTGCTGCCAAGAAATTGTAATTTGCAGCTTCAGCGGAGTGCTAAAATGTAATGACCCCAACTGAACCAGAGAAAAATAAAATACATAAATAGAAAAAAACAGACTAAGGAATTAGCCTGCACCAAAAGTATTTATGTGTGCCAGCACATCTCCTAACACCACTTCTTATTATATAAATGAATCATTTTTACACCGATAGGAAGAATAACAGTCAAACAGTCTACGCATGCACATGCGTCTCGCTCACGCTGAGGTTTAGATGGGATAAAATAGACGCTGGCTTGACTGTTTGCCACATTCCTCCGGTTCACCCTGCCCTTGTGCCCTTCTTGTTGAAAACTGCATGGCGCTCAAGAAACCATAATCAGGAAGTTTGATTCGACAACAAACTACATGCACACTTGACTGGTCCCACTGGTGCTGGAGAAAAAAACCAATAAAGCATCCGAGAGCAAATGGCAAGCTCTAACCAAGCAACAGAAACAAAGAAACTGCAGGACACAGACAACTCTCTGCTGTGATGCTGAAGTAAACACTGAACTTTTAACCCACAGTCAGAACTCTCTGTTGTTTCTTTGCTCTTTTCTGTTTGTATCCCTTTTTTTTTGTCTGTTTTATAGTGCAGAGTTGCAGCAGCTAGGTTAACACTGTGACCCAGGGGAAGAGGATTTTCTTGTTTGTGTGTATGTTTTTCTTTTTTTTGTCAGAAGTCCTGAGGGAAGTGACAGTGCTCCAGTATGAGTGTGCTGGTTTGTTTTTGGAGAACCTGTCCTTTTAGGTGCCAAAGTTATGGTATAGCTTCACAGCCAATAGTTCAAACTGTGCTGCATGCGTGCTGACAGAAATCACCACTTTGCGTTTTTATATGTGTGCATCTGTGCATTTTGTGTCAAGGAGTGAGGGCAAAGTGATTTACTCCTCCCTTATGCTTTCAACACATTACAGAGTCTCTCTTTACTCAGACAGCAGCTGCCAAGGAACAGCTAGTTTTGCTCTGACGAGTGCCAGTTGTTATTGCACATCTGGAGACAGATATTAATTCCTTTTATTTAGAGCTTTGAATGCTCAATGAGGCTCTTTTCATTGTCAGTGTTCTGGAAGCTTGGAAGTTATGGCACCTTTACTTTGCCATAGTGGAGTTTAAAATATGGTATTCTAGAGTCTTTTCACCCATGCAGTCCTCCGTCAATTGTCTTCCAGGTAAAAAAAAAAAACGGAAAAAAATGGGTTTCAAGAATCCAGGACCAAAACCCAGACATTCCTTCCCAGCAAAATATTTGATGTGTTTTGGAGGACCCGAGTGCTTTCCAAAAGCCAGAGAGGCATCCTCCACAAATGCCTGAATGGACTCATTATTTCCGGCTTTCCCCATTACTGAATATCCTTCTCCCCATATCTCTAGCAACGAGTCTAACCACTCCACAAGGGAAGCTAATGACACCCACTTGTTTCTTTTAATAATCATCAATATCTAATGACCACAGGTGACGGTGATAATACAGATGGACTGATAAATTGAGAGATTTGCCTTTACCCTGACAAACCACAGGAGCACCTTCATTAAAGCAGCCCTGACCCAAATCCATATATTCTACAAAAAGCAAAGAACCAAACCCAAAGTTCCCACACTCTTCCCTCCTTGATTATGCCTTAAGTTCCTGATCAAGAACACCACAACAGGATCAGCTGTTGTAATCGTGCATGCTACAGTTAGTGAGCTCTAATTGCAGGTCCTTTTTTTCATTAGGAGATAATCATGATTCTGGTCATCTCTATCAACTGTGTCTATACCAGATGCCTGAACTTCATATATTCCGCTGTGATAAATGCTGGTTGTGTGGTCATAAACCTTCCACACACAGGACGGACACCTGCATCTTGAGACAAATCACATTACCAATAAATTTTATGAGCATGGCTTAAACCAGTTGGATCCTGTTTACTTGATTTTGGTATAAGCACAGTTCTGCTTACTGAACTCTTTCAGCCTTGAGCCCTTTGAGCGTTGCTGATACTGTTGTTGTTAAACTCTTGTGGATATTCAATCATGAGCTACTGGAATGAGGGGGGACTGTGGGAAGCAATCTTCAATCCTCCGGCCGTTATAACACCAAAGCTTCCACGCTTCAGTGTGACCCGTCATCTTTCAACTTTGGTGGCTCAGCACTCGTCTGCTTGAAGTGGTAATGGCCTAAAATGGAGGTCATATCACGCAGGGTCATTATCTGCAAAGGCACATTAGGCGATTATCTCTGCAGCTGTTCTTTGTGGGTCACTGCGGTCTGCAGTTAAAGCTGTCTGCGAGAGAAGAATAACTCGACTTTTTCACACGGTTGGGCTCATCAACAATATGGACACCCACGCACTAGTAAATGTCATCACACACTCGGAGTGCACTAAACAAATTGAAGTTTTTCTAGAATGCTTCCCCCACCACCTTCAATACGTTTGGATTTAGCACCACAACATGATGCAGGAGGACAAAAAAAAACAAACAAAAAAACAGGATAAGTAAAGGCATCAAGTAAAATAGACCGATTGAAATTTCTTGCAATGGATCTTTTTCACCAGCTTCATCAGCTGAGCATCTAATTAAGACTAATTAGTAGTCACTGGGGAAACAGGCAGGCTTAAAAAGTCCTTAATTAATGTGTGGACTCATGATGCCCAGGCATAACAACTTCCTAAGCACCTGCTTAGCACAATGCACCATATTAACCTTCTGCTGCTTCCAGGCCCCCCTTCTGCATATATCCAGCAGAATCTTTAACAAGCAATTGCAACCACTGATCAGCAGTGAGATCTGAGCTGGGCACTCTCACATTGATCAGTGGATTAATGGCTTTATCTAGTGTTCTCCATGGCTGAACTAAATATTTATTTATTTATTTTTTTTTTTTTTGAGAACTTTGAACTGATCAGTGCTGCTTTTCACATCAAAAACATGAGGTGAGAGGAAGCCCATTTCTGCATCTTCAAACAGTGCTCAATTCAGAAGTAAATAAAATATTTAAACTGCAATATTTTGGGAAGGGACAATTTTTTTCCCCATACTTTATGCATAAAGAATGAAGTTGAAGCTTGACGTATTTGGGTTCTTGTTGTTTGTGTATAGATTGATCCTAATGGACTCTGTAAAGTTACGCGCATAATTTGTAATAATTAAAAAAATTCATTGGAAGAAGTTCAGAAACAAACCAGTAAAAAACTATGGCAAGCTGTTTTGGAAATTAATTGCACATTTTCTAGTGCCACCTGTCATCTAATATATGCTGCGGCTGTTCATATATTCCAAAAAAAAAA
>NW_015115706.1:9327-10457 GCF_001443285.1 Poecilia latipinna
CCCTCCAATTTTGAAAACCAGTAAATCTGAACAGCTTTCATTTCTTCTCAGTCAGTAAGAATCATATCCACGAAGTTGTGTTCAGGTTCTTCTTCTTCTTCTTCTTCTTCTTCTTCTTCTTTTGATTTTTATTGGCGGCTGGCATCCAACTTAAGGTGCATTTACCGCCACCTACCAGACTGGAGTGTGGTCATCAGAGATCTCAGAGGGAATTTAACACGCCTCAATGATGTGTACGATGTGCAAATTTACATCTAACACATTCATTAAATACATGTAAGAATGCATGAGCATGTACTGGCATACACACACATACTTACACATATTCTAAATACGATTCATTAACCCAGTGTTATTTAAGAACCTAAA
Source organism: Poecilia latipinna (assembly GCF_001443285.1). Taxonomy (NCBI): domain Eukaryota; kingdom Metazoa; phylum Chordata; class Actinopteri; order Cyprinodontiformes; family Poeciliidae; genus Poecilia; species Poecilia latipinna. The sequence goes on from NW_015115706.1 coordinate 9,697, forward strand.
TAAAAGATATCTAACATAATTTGATTTATTACCTAGTAGATTGATCATAGACAGTCCTATATTCTTTCTACTTAATAATGACTTTAAAAGCTGACGTTCCTCTGAGTATTTATCACATTCTAACAATACATGCTCCACTGTTTCCGCCTGATTGCAATAATTACAAGCCCCAGTCTCATGCTTTCCTATTTTAAAGAGAGAACTGTTAAGTCCAGAATGCCCAATTCTAAGTCGAGTCATAACTATTTCCTCTTTCCGCCTTCCACTCAGACACTCTTTTGAATTGCATATAACTGTCTTCCATTATCATGATTATCCCATTGATCCTGCCAAATCTTAATAATTTCTTTTTGAATAATAGATTTACCCTCACTTGTGTTCAGGTTGGTGTTTGCATGGGTGTTTCAACTCACCTTTTCCTTGCAGGGTGTATCCCCTCAGCTGCAGCTCATCATGATTAATTAGAAGGAAAACAAAAAGAAGCAGAGAGGAAACAGAGAGGAAAAAGTGCTTTCTTTAATCAATATATTAGGAGATGTGTGAATAAATTGATTAGATTTTTTTAAAAATAGGAGGCTGCTCAAAAATTTAAAAAATGTACATGTATAATTATTGATTGCCACCAGCTCCATGCAGTCTTTCAGTAACTTCACTATGCTGTAAGTTACTGAAAGCTCTGAGTGGCTGCATTAACTATGTAGTAGCTGAGAGTCACACAGCATGACTGATCAAGCAATGCAACTAAAAAATGATTTGAAATT
>NW_015115706.1:13863-60410 GCF_001443285.1 Poecilia latipinna
CTGATGGTATTAGTGTTTTTTTTTTCTTTAATTAAAATTGCAATGTGAAATTTTTACCAACTGTCAGGACTTCGGGTTGGTTTTGTGTTTTGTTAATTTGAATCCAGTAATGTAGATTTGCTCTTAAACCTCATTTGGGTCATTTTACCTTGGAAATCTTTTATATTACCCAAACAACAAAAATATAAGGTTCAACATTAAAATGCTAAGAAACAAACTAAAATAAAATATGTCCTATTTGAATTATGATCTGAATGCTGTTTTACATAGTTTATTGGGAATTTCAGTTATAAATGTTTTAAACAAAAATATTTTGAAAGAGAAAAAGTGGTGGATATGGAGGCAAATATGCATATTTACATTGTACTGGCATATGGAAAAGTAAAGAAGGCCCACCTAAAGTGTCCTTGACAGCATGATTCCAGAAAGTCATGAGGGAAGGAGTTTTTATAAGAAAGCTGCAATATTGCAAAATAAACTGTAATGTAAAACCACGGCTGATACACTCACAAGTTGGGTTGTATCATACCATCAACATGTACCTATTGCTGAGCAATACAAGACCTTTGTAGTAAATGCAGGCTTTTACCTTGGTGTGTTTATTTCAGTTAAAATTTCAAACTCATGCCTCCAATATGCTCCCATAAAGCAACATATTTCAAGGGTTTATTTCTGTTGATGCAAATGTGTATAGCTTTGTCAGGCTGACAGTCACTGACTTCCTCCACATGGAGGGTAAGACATTTTATTGCTTGGTTTTAGCTTGCCACAGTGCTGTGTCTTAACATGTTTATGGGAAATGTAATAATATGGGGAGTTATAAAAACATACTTCCCTGGTACACTGTAATGTGTGGGTGAGCTTAGGTTTGTTTCATTAGCATCCACCAAACCCAAATTGTAAACAATGACTAGATGAGAGAGATCTGCAATGCTAAGCATACTTTAGATCAGAGTTTCTCAACCCTGGTCCTCCGCGCCCCACTGCTCTGCATGTTTTAGATGTGCCTCTCTTCCAGAACAGCTGATTCAAATGATTGCATGACCATCAAATACTGCAGAAGCATGTTAATCCCCCAGAGATACAATTCAGGTGTGTGGCAGAAGGGAAATACCTAAAACATGCAGGACGGGGGGGGCCTGAGGACCAGGGTTGAGAAACACTGCTTTCGATGTTTTTTGGCGGGGAGTCTGTAGCAGGCTTTGTTATGACTTGGACAAATATGATAGGCTGATTCCGTAGTTCACTTCAGATGGTCTTTAAGGTGAAAAAAGTTAGAGAAGCTCTGTGACATATTTACAATGGCAGGCTTAAAAAAAAAAAAAAAAAACACAGACAAAAAGAAACAGCTGTACCTACATAGCGACTCAAAAGCCCATCACCTTCAGCATGACTTGTTGGAAGTCAATACAAACTGACTCCGATGCAGTCAGTTTTTATGGTCACAGGCTCCGCAAGACAACACAGCCTCCCTTCCCTCCCCCCCAAAAAGGCAACAACAAAAAATAAACAATTATACAAGTAGTTATGCACAATAAATACAATATTTATAACACTTAAAAAATAAAGACAAACCTGTGACAAAAAAAATACAATACTCAATAAAAAAAAAAACCGCGCAATTAATACGTCATGATTGCGTCACCACGTGACGTTTAACCCGGAAATAGCTTCGTTTGAATATCTGAACTGGTGAAATTTTTTGACACTGAAAATTACAAGCTAGGATAGATATGACAACTGAGACAGGAACACCGTGTGTGCACCCACTACGAACCACGTCACTTTGGTGAGTAAGTAACAAAGAGTAAGTTATGTACGCGTGTGCTTGCATGTCGGCACGGCCTTTACTGAGGGACTACGTCCCAGCTCATGGCTGCTCCCCTGTCACAAAGTTATTTTGTGAATGCCTGAAAGAGTTGCCAATGCACTCCAGGATTAATTTTGACAGGCCAGACACTCCTGAGATGGTTAATCACTGTGATTGAGAAGGCACCATTACTTTTAGCCACGGCGGCATCAGGTTGGTATGATTCTGATTTTTTATTTTTAACTTAAAAATGGAAGGAAATAAATGCAATCTGTAATGAAAAATTGAAAGCTGTTTTCTTAATTCATCTTTTAAAATATTCAACACATTTGAAACAAATGCTATGACAAAAAGAATAAACTGACAAAAAACTGTCAAGGAGATAAATACTTCTTTTACAGGACTGTGAACGATTTAAAGGCAAACTGAAACAGCAAAAAAGAAACTTTAATATCTGCCTTTTCCTACTTTAATTTAAAAAAAAGATAAGAAAAAAAAGAGCAAACAATTTCATAATATCCAACTTTATAGTGAGTAGAATATTACATTTAGCATTATTAGCAAAATATATTGTCTGAGTTTCTAATAATCAAATGCTATTGTCCAAAAATCCCTCCAAAACATCAATTACTCTCAACTCTTTGACATCTGAGAAACATTGTCATCATTGTTTCTCAGATGTTTGGCTGTCTGGTCCTGCTGATGTCATATGCAGCCTCTGACAAGACCCCTGGTGAGTTGAGTGATGCAGAAGAAACCAAGGTCAGGAAGAAGAAGCAAGAATCAACGGCACTAAGCTTCCTCCCACTGCGATATCTGGGCCTGACAGACTGCCAAGTCAGAGGGAGGTAACCCTCCCTTCATCTCATTTAGGAAGACATTACACCAAGCCATGTTGAGAGAGCACCTGGTGAGACAACCTTCCTGTGACACTCTTTCTCAGCAGCAGCATTGAACAATACTACCTTTCAGTTGAGAACATTTATTCAGAGCAGGGGGGCGAAAAAAGCCATACTAAAGAATTTATGACCAGAATTAACAAGAGATAATAAAGATGTACTTTTTTTTAGATTATAAAATGAGATAAGTTTCTAAGTCACGTGTGAGAAATGCCTTTATAAGGTTCTGTCTCCATCTGTCAGGCTTTGTCCATAGCTCCTTATCTAGCCACTGAATTCCAAATGAAACTCAACAATATTGTGCAGAACTGCACAGGACAAACTGATGTCACACAATTTCTCAGGCATACACAACAGGATTCAAAAAGGTGCTCCAGGGCAGAGCCATCTTTCCATTGCTTTCCCAAAAGCAGTACTCCACAATTGTCCATGTCTGAATGTACTTTGCTAAATCTTTAATCATGACTTTAAAATTGAAGCCATGGTTGTTTGGACTTTAGGTGCGTAAATGTTACCTTGCAACCATTTTCCACACAAAAGTGTGAAAAGTCACACTTTTCACACTTTTGTTGGATAGGAAAACGGCATGTTTTTCTATCTATGTTGTGATGAATAGATAAGAGAGAGAGAAAAAAACACCCTTTCACAACAAATTAAAATGTTGGTACTTCCTTTTGATTTTGATGTTATGGCTAACTACAGCTGAAAGAAGTCTTTAACATCAGACAATTTTGAATAAATTTAATAAAGCCAAACTGTAATTGGACAAGTGACTCTAAGAAACTTAAATTGCAATGGACCTCACGGTTCATTCCTGACAGCTTCTGACTGTGACTGTATTTTATACATACTGTATAAGAGCCACTTTGTGGGCTTTGGGGGGATGGGGGGGGGGGCAGTGCAGCTGTTTGAGCCCAGGGATCATGTCTGACCCTGATGCAAAGAAACAAGCGAGGTGAGGTAGAGAGGTCGGTGTTATTAGATCGCTTCAGACGGGGTGTGACACACTCTAGTTGCTTAGTGAACACTGCAGAGGACAGAGAGGACCTAACAGGAAAAGAACCCTTGGTCCTTGATTGACAGGAAGGAGAGCTTGAACAAACAGACGGGGGGGGGGGCACGAAGGGTTTTAGAGCAACTGTTAGAGTTGGGGGTCAAATATGCTCAGCAGAATGTACGACAAGAAGAGAGGGCTTGTTAGAGACTTCATTGAGACAAATACAATCATCATCAAAATTCTGACCCTAATAATGTCTATAGTAGATCATGGACATACACATTCCTCACTCTGTTAAGTTGTTGCTGTTGTCTACATTCATTTTCCAAATGACTCAGATTTCTTCTATCCTAATCACTCTTTATGCAGCAGCAGTTGAAATTCTTCAGGTAGGAAGTCGCACACTACTTCTCCAAAGAATAATATCGTGAAAATGCCAGCGATGTAAGCACCAAGGGAATGGGGAATTAAAATTGCAACATAGGAAAGCAGGCAAATGAAAAGCATTAAATCTGACCTTATAAGTAGGGCTGTCAGGAAAAAAAAAAACATAGGCTTAAGAGAGATTCCAAATAGCTCTATGTATTTCATAATCAGTTGGAGGAAAGTGTAGCTTATCTACATCAGATCTCAGCTGGTGCATGCAGGTTTACTGCAACGTCAACTTGCGGTGCAACAGAGGAAACTATACAATGTGTGTGATGACATGTCGGAAACTGGAAGGGAAAATAGTAACTTTTTCCTCCTGATCTATTTTCTGGTAACTTAGGAAGATTTACTTAAAATGCCAGTGTGTAACATTTATTTAAAAAAAAATATGTTCTTTTGCAAAAAATGTTAAAACTATCCTCATGTATTGACAGCATAACTTGAGATATTTATGAAGATATATTCTTTCTTTACTGAGAGCAATGGAAAAAGAATATCTTTGATTTTATTCAGTTTCTGTTAAGGGGCTGGTGTGATTGTCAGGGCAAATCTGTTTGACTCCTGAGGATTTGCTTTGGAACTTCCTTTGTTCTTTCATTCCTTGTGATTTTTGTCTAATAAAAGTATTGGATCTATGTATAAAGAAAAAATACCATGTTCTTTGTACAACATTAAACGGAGTACCAGCGCTTTTTCTTTTCTACTTGAAGCACTGGTTGTAACACACTTGCCACTGCTTTTCAATGAACTTATTCAACAATGTATGACTCCAAAAACCACATTTCACTGTATGTTACTATTGATTACAAACAATAGTAACATACTATTTATTACAAACAAATTGATTGCAAAAGCTAAACTCGGCTACCAAAACACTCAAATACTTAAATTATTTTGTAAACTGTTACTGTCTCCAAAGATTATCATCTGAAACTACTTCACTATGACCAACCAAACCCTATCAGAGTAAATAAATAAAAACATAAAATGTCCCATTCAAGAATATTTTAACAAAGAAGAAAATGTATTTATCATATGTTGTTTTACTCTTGGCTAGAAGTGCTCATTATTTTCAATGCAGAGGTCTGGTTTGTGCAATTTAGCTCAACTCTGTGTCACACACTCTTCCCTATATATATAATAATTTTATTTTATTTATTTTTTTCTCACTCGAATTTGTTGGAATCAGTATATCTTATAGTGACTACCAGTGACACGTTTTAGCACCGAAAACCCTGTCTTGTCCTTGAACACTGGTTGTACCATAGGTCCAATCTAAACACTACATAGTTCCTGCCAGAAAGCCTTTTAGCCTATAAAATGCTTGAGCCCTTTTCCCCTCCTGTGCTTTCAGATCCCTCTTTCTTTGACATTGTTTCTCTTTAGTGCTCAACCTGCATGTGGGACGTTGCATATTAGCTGAATTAAGGTTACAATTTGAGTTAAAAATGTAGTCTTCTTTCCACAGGCAAATAAAGACATGACAGCTTGCTAATAATGCTGTGTAATGGACCTACACCATCTTCAGTCACAGTTTAAACTGACTGTCAGACACTTCAAGTTCTGTTTGTACTGTTATTGTGCTGGCGACGCCTTATGCCCTTTTCTCCCCTTTTATGGGATCAACTCACTGGACCGTGCGTCCACTCAAATTTCTGGACTTTGTATTTATAATTTTAAACTGTCATTAACAACATTTTTATAATTAATTTAGTCTGAGTAATATTGTTTCGTATTGTTTTTAGCTATTTGGTGCAAATGATCTTTAACAAAGTTAAAACAAATATTTAGAAAGATGAATATTTTTTACTTATGGCCAGTGAGGGTTATAGCGAGATTTACTTTGAGAAGTAAGGTTTAGAGTTTTTTTTATTATTATTTTTTTTATTAATTATCCACTTGTAGCTATATAAATGTTATTTAGGTGCAGGTGGACTTTAAAGAAAAATCGAAAAATCTTTCAAAATGTAATATGCGTTAGTAAAGCAATTCAAAATATGAAACTCATTTGATATAGTAATGTACTTCAAACATTTTCTTATTTTTAAAGCAGTTAAAAAAATAAAAAAAAATCAGTGTCAGAAAATTAGAGAATGACATGAGACCAGTTTAAAAGAATAGTACAAAAATGTCAGCCAATTATAAATCCCATGGATTGTGAAGTACATGAACTCAACTGGTCAGGGCTCATTTTACATGAATGGCATGGAAGTGATCAGCCTTGGCTCTGCTGAGATTTGAAGGAAGCTCAGGTTGCTCTAATAGCGGCTCTCAGTTTATCTGTATTGTTTGGCCTTGTTTCTGTACTCCTTTTGACAATACTCCATAAATTCTAAGAGGCTCTGGTTAAACAAGTCCACTGGCTATTAAAGTACATAAAACTGTGATCATTAAAGCAGATACTGGTATTTTTAGCATTATAGGCCTGTGCCAAATACTGGTGGCACAGAAATCAACATTTTCAGAAAGCTCGTCATGGAAGTATGAAGTGCTCAAAAATGTTTTGATAGATTGCTGTTCTGTCTCTCTCCAAATCCTCACTGAGCGTGGAAACTTCACAGACCTCAAGCAACTTGGATTCGGTGCCACTGCCATTTCTTCAGATTCTGGAACCTTGATTTCCAACTTTCTTTCATCTGGAAAGAGGTATATGAAATGCTGAGCAGCAGTGCAAGTCTTTTCTTATTGAGAATAGAATGCTTCTGATGTCTAAATGGAATGCTGCTGATGCTTCGCACAAGGAATGTTAACAGTCCATGTCCTTAGATTCACAATTTTCTCAAGAGTGCAGATACCCCGATTACCCATGCAGCTGTTTTTGACCAGGCATTTTCTTTCCGCTAAGCTTTCCACCAGTTTGTTTTAAATTGGTGGAAACAACCATCTATTTTAGAAATGGTCTTTTGTGTCTGCCCTGGTCTTGGAGGGTTTCAATTAGTATCTACTGGAAATGATAAATAAAATAAATCTATTTAATGAGAAACTATATGTTTCGTATTAAATAAGAAACATATAGTTTCTTATTTAATAAGAAACATTATTAAATAATGTTTAATAATTATTAAGCATTAATAATTATTAAACATTGGCCTAATGTAATTTTCTGTTTTTTAAGACAGAATTTTAGTTTTTCAGTAAACATCAGTCATACTCACCATTAAACTATTTTAAAATGAATTAGTTATACAATGACATTCCAATTGAGATGGATCAATGTGGGTATTTTATTTATGCAATCATGTTCAAATATAGGTGTATCGAAGATGATACTTTTTTTAAGCAGTGGTGAAGAACCTGCCTTCACGTTTAATGTTTCTTTTTTAGCCTTTAATTAAGTTAAGCAAATCTAGCTAGAGTTTCAAGATCTTCCTAATTTCAATTGACCCCAAGTTGTTGACTCTTGGAATACTTTACTATTTCATTAGGTATGTTTTTGAAAGCATTTTGTTGTTATTCCTAGTCCTATATATATTTTTTTTGTTTATTTTTCTTCTGCTCCTTGTAAGTCACTGAATTATCACCTTAAGATAAGGGTGAAATGAAAAAACTGGAATGACAATGCAGTGCAAAAACAGAGGAAAAACAAAGATCTCCCAAATGCATAGAAAAGCAAATGGAATAAATGACAGGGTGTCTGAGAAGGGAAGAGATCAGTAAATCAATTGTTCAAACAAACAGTATGAGGGGAGTGCCATTCGCCTTGTCAGCGAAACAAGCCATCATGAAGTCATTTTGTATGTTACACCTCTATATCTTTCATCTCCTCCATAAATCAGACACAGGGTCACATTAAATTTGAGAGAGATGCACCTGACTCATAAAAGAAAACCTGTATCATAAGTCAATACACATTTGTTTAAGTCGGCGTGGAAGAGAAAAGAGCAAGCCGGTGGTGCAGTCAGTTTAAATTCACTGTCTCCATGTAATGATGAAGGATTTCAACACTAAAATAAAACACTGGCTCTTTATTCCTGCACAGACATGTGGATCAAGTATTTGTCAGACCTTGTTTTGTGTCTGCTTTAAATAAGGCTCATTTCCTATTATTTACTCTTGTTGAACCAACTGCTGTGGTCCCCCATTTTCCAGTAGGGGAAATTATGCTGAGCCCAGTGTGAAAGCAATAAAGTAACTATAAAGCAGTGACAAGCTCACAATGTGACATGAGACAGAGGAAAGGCAGGATACTGGAAGATGGTGATGGTGGAAAAAAAAAAAAAGATTTGGAAGCACTGTGGATAAAATTATAACAGCTTATGCCCTGAAGGGAAAACAGTGCACATGGCTATGAGAGGAAGTCTGTCTATGCATGGGAGAATGTTTAAACTCCAAAGCTCCCGGTGTGAAAGGGTGGAATTTATTTCCATGCATGCTTTCTTAATATCATTTTTAATATTGCTTTATTGTGGGCCTGTTTATTATTTGCATGCTTTTAGACTGATGATAAAATGCTCACTTAACATAACATGAGATTTTAAATAATGCTATTTATTCTGTATAGACTTCATAGTGTGCTTTTTTTTTGTTCTTTGAGTTTAGAATATTGTGAAAGAGTTTTTGTGGTTCATTTCAGAAGGTGAAACTCATTGTGTAGGTTCACTATATATGGAGTGAAATATTTAAAGCATTTTCTTCCTAGAATTTTGATGACTATGGCTTACAGCAAACATCAAAGCCTCGTGGAATAAACTAGAACAACTTCATTTTCAATTTATGACAAGTAATGAAATCACAGTTGCATGTCCCTTTGCACACCAAAATAAAATAAACAATGTAAAATCAACAATTACAGTACTATATATACATGATAATATTGCACAAGTCGGAAAGTTCACAGTAGGAGGTAAAACTCTTCAGTTCTTAACAGCAACCAGCATGATTTACATGTCACAGCTGACAGCTCTGATGATCTATGGATACTATTTTAAAAACTGAATCAACTATAAAAACAACCCTGCAAAGATGAGCCTTTAAATACTTGCTTAGTTTGAGTCAGTAGACTACACCGTCAAGATGAAGCCTGCTGACCACCTGAGTGATGTCCAGACAGTCATCGACACCACAAGGGCGTAAGGCACAAACAGTCATTGCTAAATAAGCTGGTTGTTCAAAGTGGTGCATCCAAGCACATTCGTAAACAGTTGAGTAGAAGAAAAAGCGTGGTAGGAAAATGTGCTTCAGCAACAAGGATAACCACAGCTTTGAGAGGCTTGTCAATTTGGGAGAGCTTACAATTAGTGGGTTGAGTCTGGAGTCGGTGCAATAATAGTCACTGTGCATAGATGAGTCTGACACATGCGCTACACATATTACCTGAGTTAAGAGCTTGTTGGTCAGTGATCCAAAGTCTTTGTTGCAGATGAAAGTAAGGTTTGCACTTCATTTAGAAATCAAGGTTCCACATTCTGGAGGAAGACACGACATTAAACCCATGTTGGTTGAAGTCCAGTGGGATGTTCCCGCATGCAGTGATGACTTGGGTTTTCTGAAATCCCCAGTCAATGCAGCAATCTGCCAGGAATCTTTAGATGCAGTTCATGCTTCCTTCTGCTGATAAGCGTTGTGGAGATGCTGACTTCATTTTTCCAGCAGGACTTACCATCTCCTCACAATCTCATAGGTACCAAAAACAGGTTCAGAGACTATGGTGTTACTGAGCTTGTTGGGGAACCTCACTGAGCTGAACCCTTTGACAACATATTGTTATTGTCAAGAGCAGATTGAGAATTAACAGATCCAACAATGTAGCTAACCTGAAGGCTGCTATCACAGCAAACTGGGCTTCTAATACACCTCATCAGTGGCACTGGCTGATCGCATCTATGCCACACTGGATGGAGGCATGGAGTCTTAACAGAATATTGAATGCATAGAAGTGAACATACTAGCCAAACTATTGAACCTGTTATGGCTGCAAAAGGTGGGTCTACAATGTATTAAAAGCTAATGATTATGGATAGGAACTCTTGACAATTTAAATGCACAAACCACTTGGGGCAAAAGAAACTTAACTTGTTGAACTAGACTGTAATCGGAAGAATTTCAAGACGTGTTAATGAATACATGCATATAGACACATATATCTAAAAGAACAATTGTTTATTTCCTACCAACTTTATATTTTTATATTCAGCTTGTCTGCATAGTGAGTGTCACATTCTTTGTTTTCGTGAACCTGGCCTACAAAGCTCATTCTGAATCTGGTTCTAATTCTGAATGAGAGTAAAACAACAAACTCCAGACTGTGAACAAATTTTTGGTGGGAAAAGTCTGACCAGATGCTTCTTACACCCAGAATTAACCATGAGCAAATGGAGATTTCTCATATGGAGAATGTTTGGATGTATAGCAAACCTTTCAAATATATATCGGGATTTCATATTTCAAGACCAATTTATTGATTTGGAGAAATGTGAATGGCACAAATGAAAACATTGTGGGGTTTAATTGATCTTCTCAAAACCTGTAACCTACTGCCTCTTGGTCCTGCATTTATTCCAGAATCATGTTTGATTAATGCAGTGAGAGCCTGGCATTAAAGTACATACATTGCGCTTTTTTATCATATTTAATGGCAACATGCCTTTTTCCACAGTTAACCCAACATTTCCAGTTGCTGCATTTTGCACAGAATTTAGTGTTGTGTGCCACATATTTAAATTTCAACATTAAATAGATATTCCTTAATTGTAGCACTGTTGCTTTGGAACAAGAAGGTTCTGGTTTAAATCCTGGCTTGGGGTCTTTCTACATCAAAATTGCATATTCTCTCTATGCATGTATGGATTTTCTCACAACCCAAAGACATGATTATTTGGCTTGTTAACTGCTCTAAATTACTTGTCTGAGTTTGTGTGCATCATTGTTTGCCCTGTGCATTCCTGTAATGGACTGATGAACAATCCAAGATGTACTCAGGCACTCACCCAGTGACCATTGGAGATAGGCATCAACCCTTCGTTGACACTGCAAGTAGAGTAGATTTGAACAATGGATGGTTGGATGCATCTTACTTTTTATAAAACTTCATAGAAATTGATCTGCCATGGCATTACGTCGTGTTGTCAGTAAACTTTCTAACTCTTCAGAATCACTTTTTAACCTACTTTGATCAAAAAATTTGAATTACCCCACTTGTTTCTTATCCTCCGCTATTCCTCCCGTTTTGCTTTCTACATGAAATGCAAGAACATCCAAGTGCCTGGATGCATTAATTGTGCTGATGCCGCTGCACCTGCAACCATACTTAACACATTTAGCTAATATAGCCCTTTCTCTTCTGTTCCGGCTCATTTAGGTCTTCTCCCTATCTCAGTCTCTATTTCTCACTCTCTTTCCTTCTCTTTCCCTATGGAGCAGAGGTCTAGTGAGAAACAGGGGAAAGGAGATTAGTGTGTGTTTGCTTCATTTCACTGCCGCCAAAGAATCACGGGCTAATCCCAGCTTCAGCTGCCTGGATGCTACTGATCTGTTTGCTCTGAAAGCCTTTGACAGTGGGCCGCAGTTGTGCCACAGAGATTCCTCAGAAACAGCCAAATAAGAGGCTTTGTCCTCACACATAGTGCTAATTTCCTCTCAATCCAGGTGTCCATGGCCTCTTATTGTTCTAAAGTTTGGAGAACTCGACTTTAAAGCAGTTAAACCCCTGGAGCAGAGCTTTGATGTGCACTCAGGAGCTGCACATGATGAGAACAGTATTTGTCTTTATCACTTACAACACTTGTGAGGGTCCAGGTTCCTCTTCATCTGAAAGTAAACCCTTTGAGAATCAACACATTCTCAAGAAAACTTACCAGTTGTGTGGATGAACTATCTGTCTGTTCATCATCTTTCGTATGCAAACCTCTTCTATGTGAGCCGGTAGAGCAACAAACTCACTACCAACAGACACAGCTAGTAAATCTAATTCCATCCAATCAAGGTTTTTACGAAGCTCAGAGAGAAACCTTTTGTAGTACCATGATACTAAAGATGTAAGATGCAGTTTTGTATTGAGGTGTGTTCAAATTCATAGCAGTCATTGATATTTCAGCAGTTTCATTAAAATTTGTTGGAAATAATCAAAAAGTGTTCTTAAAATATAAATCATCGCAGTGGAGCCAGAAGTAGTAGTAGTACCAGTTGTAGTAACAGCTATATTAGCAGTACTAATAGAAAAAAAAAAAAGTAGTTGTTTTATCATTATACTCAGTGACATTTGTTCAAACACCTTTTTAACCAACTCAGCTTTACAGAAATAAAGTTAGCAGTGTGTCTCTTCATGAAATCAAAAGCAACCCTAGTTGATGTGATATAATGACTGATTCTGCTACTTTTATCTGACTTTTATGTAAGTTATTTACTTTGATAAATTATTTTCACAGGACTCCCATGCAAATTTACCCCATTCTAGCCTAAGTAAGAACAAGTTTTGAAAAAAATAAAATAAAATAAACAGCGGCACAGCCAAAGTGTTAGAATTCAATAAAGTCTTGAAGAAGGTGGCTTGATCATTACTGCCAATGACCTTATTTTTTGTAGCCAGATATGCGGATTGTGTGGTCTTAACAAATCCTGCAAACTGAACTGTTGATGTTCTTTTGAAAGCTGCTTACATCTGCTTACATTCCCATATATCCTGGGTCTATCTTCTTTTTAAACTGGGGTTTAATTTACACATATGACATTCTGACCAGCCTTTTCCTTGCGCTTGCTTTGCCCCGTCTGTATTTCTTCATCTTTTAACCTCTGCTTAGAAGTTAACACAAACCAATTAGTTTTACAATTGTGAGGCAGATTTGAGCTATAATTATATACATTCAGCAAATATGACATTAAGTCTTTAAAAAGTGCTATCTTTAAACTTGCATAATTACTTGTATATAGATATATATTTTTCTTCTTGTTTGTGCTCGATAGATGGATCTTAGTAATTTGGATGGTCAAAAGTTGTTTATGTTTATGTTGGTAATTCAAGTGAAACATGTATGTTATGTATTTTAGATGAAATCAGAAGTGATATATTTCAGATGTCTATTTCTGTTTGTGGCATATAGCTTTAAAAATGTTGAGTTCAGGATGAGAAAATTTCAAGAAAGGACTCAAATGTGTTCTATAGCTTGCTTTTTACTGTAGAAACACATTTGTTTCTTAGAGGAGAAATGTCTCCCAGTCACCAGGGTATGCACAAAACACACTCACGTCCTTGCACTTTGCATTGGCTTGTTGCTGAAAATGTGTTATATAAATGCAGTGCAATTACCTTTACCTTTGTACTTCTCTGCAAACTGATGACTTTCTATTGACTTCCATTTATTTTAGTAATTGCATTTATGCCTAACCCAGACATTTTCCCAAACCAAAACTTAAAACTCAATTCATAGTCCTAATATTAATCTCTAACCCAAAAACGGCACCTCTTTTTACGGGGCCCAGGTTTGGGACCCATAAGGAGCCATCAGTCCTCTGAGTGTAGTTTCGTATTCTTTTTGGAAAAACAGTCTTGTATTTGATACACTATCAAATAAAACACGCACACAGGTGCATGCACACAAAAATATGTAGGGCAGCATTTTCTTCTCCAGCACACCAACCTGAGAGGTGAGCGGCGCCCCAAAGGCTGAGGAACAGCCCATAATTCACAGGCTGCTCTGTGACTGGACTGGAAGCTTGTTTAATAGCAGAGCTGTTGGCAATTTCCAACCGTTTATGTGCTTGTTGCAATTTTTAGTGGTTTGGGAGCCGGTAAAGTTGAAACCGCTTGGTTTATTATTTTTTTTCCTTCTCTTTCTCTGACCAGAAACCTAACTTCTTACGACTGCTCATTTGATGATTAAAAAAAGAGAACAAATACAAAACACACTGATTTATCCTTTGTCTCAAATTTGTATCTGTTAAAGACCAGCAGTTGGCTGTAACTGAAAATCCTTATCCTTAATTATCACTAATAAATATCTTGCTCTGTGCCTATTAGTGTTGCAAACGGTAATCCTTAAACACTTGTCTACCCACCTGCTGTTTGTTCTGTAATCAGGCTCGGAGCACACAGCTCTTAGTCACATGCTGACAAATTAAATGTGTTCTCTTTGTGAGTTAGCTGTGGAACTTTATTCCGGCCTCCTCGTTGCCCGCATAACATGGCCATGTGTAAACCGTCTCTTTGCTTTGGTTTATTTCCCGTTTTCCTTTTGTTACTTTGAACTGTAGCTCAGCTCAAAATGGCACTTTTTCATTCACTCTCGATTACTATAGTCATATAGTTGTTCTTTAAATACTTTTGCGGCCTTTTAAAGGGTTTGAGAAACATTGATTTGACCTACATTGGCATCTTCATGTAGATTTAACTTTTAATGTGTTCAACATCTTTGTATAATTTCATAGCTGTTATGCTTATTGGATGAAGAGAGGGTCTGACCATTATTGGTCAGAATACCTGTGTAAAAATGAATATGTTAAAATATAATACATACATTAATGGCACATATGGTTTTTGGTGTCAAGTTCTGTAGGGAAACAGTCTACCAAATACTTCTTCTCCCACTGCATGATGGATGGAATAGATTTTTAGACACTTTTTGTTTCCCATTGTAAAATATTAATTTGGCATACAACAACACAACAAAAGCTTCCCCTGTTTCATTCTTTAATCAAGTCTGTCATTCATTATAGACCAAGCATGGCCTCAGGACACTAATAATTGATGCAGGAATAACATTTGTCTTTGGAATATATCAGCAGTTTAAATTCAGTATAACCAAACCATTCCAATGTGTGTAAACATTAATTAGCATAGAATATCCAAAGCATGTTAATTGTAATAAATCGCTACTGAAACTGAAGTCTGAGATAAAGCAAAAGCCATAGTTCATTCAAATACTTTCCTGCATAAAATGTTAAGTTAGTCCACTATGTTTTGATGAGCACCACACAAAGTTGTATTCCGCACTAAATGTCATTATACCTGAACAGAGATCCTGAAATATAGTTGCCCTTAATACAGCTGGGACTCCCAACTAGTTTGTGTGTCACGCACTTAACACGCAAGGTCAAAGCTTTTGGAGACAATGAATGATTTCTGTATCAATTTGCGACTTTGCGAGCTGCATCATAAAATGGAAATTGTCTATTCGCAGTAAAGGATTTAATAAGCCCCGCACAAACTGCAGCAAGTAATTTAATTGTTGTTTCATTCAAATGAAACACTTGCTGTCCTTTGGGTCTGGCTGATTATCAAAGGGTACGTTCGCTCTTTTAGCTGTGCGAGTCGGACTAATGGGCTTTCACTTCAGCAAGACATTATTTGTGCTTCGGTAATGTATCTTATATATCTCGCAGCAGCAAAACTAACTGCTTAACCTGTACCCGTGGTGTTCTGTCAATTAAAGTGGGGATAATTACTGAGAATTATTATTATTATTATTAAATACTAATTAATTTAATTAGATATTTTATAAAAATAACAAGATGACTTAAGTCAGTCAAGCATAAATGATGATAAAAATGATTCTGCTTCAGCAGTGTTTTAGCCCTATGACATTCTGTGATTCCCCCCCCCCTCTCTCTCTCTCTCTCTCCCTCTCTCTCTCTCTCTCTCTCTGTCTCTGTCTCTCTCGCCCCCTGAGCCCCTTATTGCATCCTTCTCGCTGCAGCCCTCAGATCATGTCTAATTCCCCACCTGCTCTCCCTAGATTAACGTCTCCTTGTGTAATCCCATTAAGTGCCCTGTGTTTCTGCCTGGCACTCATTACTCCTCTACCACACCACCACACAAGAGCAGATTCTTAGGCTCAGACAGGGAGCTCTGCGTGAATGTTCTCAGTTACTTCCCCCCGTAATAAAATTAGCCTTTGAGGCTCTACAACTCCAATTGTCCTCTAATCTTCACCTTGATTCTGTATACAAACATGGAAACTTTTGAGGCTGCTGTTTAGTTTTTGAAAATTACTCTTTTGTTTTTTTTAGAAAAACAAAATGAAAAAGAACTAACCACTTAACTGAAGTAATTTTGCAGAGCAATAAGACTTCATAATTTCATTGTTTGGGCAGTAATCGTGGCAGTGTGGATTTGTCTTTTGTGCAACTTCTCTCTTTAAAATATAATCCATGTTTTTCTACAGAGATTGGCCGTTGTCTGCACTCCGTCGTTCATCCTTTCTTGTTGAATCACTGGATAATCGATAATCATTTTTATGATTATTTTTATGCTTTAGCCTAAAAATGAAAGAAAATTATATATGGCTAAACTTATTCTGTGGACGATGCTCAATCCTGTTCGAAGGAAGTTCAACATTTAAATAGTCTTTTCAAAAGAGAAGACCCTGATGGTATGCTACGTCTGCGACTTCATTAAATTCCCTTTTTTAGTAATACAATAAGCATTTATCCGCTTGTTTTGTCAAACCGTTTCTCTATTGGCTGACTGTCGGCTCTCATTATCATTCCCATTCCTCCGTCTGTCTGACTGGTGTGCTGTCCCCGCAGTATGAGAGAGAATTTACTGTGGACACACTGCTGCGAGTGAATTGGACATGTGGGAGTGCAATTGCGATACTATCACATCTCTCTGTTTGCATATTTTTCATATTGCTGCTTTTTCAGGGTCACGGTGGGATGTTCAACTTGCTCTGTATTATCTACACGTTATGTTTACACTTTGACACCATTAGCACACATTCTTCTTTGTTTGGTATTATTATTCTATATGTTCCCTTGGATAGTGTTGTTCTCTCTGATGTTGCTGTGGACAAATATAATCATAGACAAACGCTATTGTAGGGCAACTTATTTTTGTAGTTGACTCAACAAATCAGTATGTTTTTCCGTTAGTCAGTTGGTCACATAATACCGTACTTTAATTAACTTTATAATAAGTTTACTGGTGATAGACATTTTGTTTGCAGAACAGTACAACAATGGCTGTTTAGCTGTACCTTCATAGGACTAAACTTTCAGGTCAAACATAGGAACTGAGAAAAAAAAATAAAAAATCAAAGCTACACAGTTTGATTCTATATTTTATAATCTGATATTTTAAAATAAAACTAAAAAAAGACCATATGTACACCGAAAAAGCTGTTTACATATCTGCAAAATTTAATCTTATCATACTCTATCTGTTCATGCCACCATGGTAACCCTCCTTTTGTTGTACCGCTTACTGTGCAATGTGTTAAAGTTATCTGAAAAAAGTATTTGTCTACCCTTGGCCATTAAGCTTTGTTGCACAAATGTTAGTGAAGCCTAAAGTAATAAACATCAGGAATACGTATTGCATGTTAAAACGTACTTCTGTATTTTTAGCAGTGACGCCCTACATCAGAGGCGTTTGTTCGTTAACTATCGCTTGTTTTTGTCTGAATTTTTTAAAACTACTTATCAAAAAAAATAAAGATTAGAAAAAGTTTCAAAATTTTAGTCATCACACATAAAAGTTGTTTCATCTTGTTATGATTCAGTCACAGAATTTTAAACACAGTGATGTAATCACAGGGTGAGGGTGTGAAACAGTGATTGTTACCAGGTTTTAAATAGATTTAATGTGGCAGAAATTTTATGTCATAATGTTTCCATGGTGACAAATTCATTAAATAAAGTTGCCAAAAAGTTCCAGACTGACTGGAGTTTTTTTTTTTTTTTTTTTTTTAGTTACTAGCTTTTAAAGTATTGCTGCTTTTCCCTTCTTCCACCTGTTTGTGTTGATTGCTGGTAAGCTGATGGAAGAAGGTTGCTTCACTTTTCTTTTCCTTACACGACAAAGATGCAGCTTTGGGAATAAATGTGGTCCTGGAAAAACACAGAAAGTATTAGTGTGGAAACCAAAGAAGCACTGTATGTCAAACTGAAGTTGGCAACTATGAGCAACGTGTCTTATAAGCAGCTGGATGTTGGTTGACTACAGGCTGGCAATGTGAGTAGATGGAAAGTCTAAATAATCAGCTAATATTGGCTTTTCATTCAGACATCTAAGTGGTAAAAAGACAAACTTTCTGTAGATGTTATGTGGCAACTCTATGGAGGTAAGTGCCACAAAGAAACAGCATTGTGTTTTTATGAACGTTTATGCATCAAAGTCAAAATTCTACACAATATATACATTTTTGGCAGAATGAAGAAATTTGTTTTCCTGTCTCAAGTAAAAGTATTTAGTAATTAGCTATGACCTCAGGAGTATCTTGTTATTGGGCAGTGTGTGGTGTAAATGCACTGCTGCATATGGTTGTCCCCTATGCGGTTGTTGGGGTTCATTTCCTGACCTTTGGACCTTTGAAAAAGATCCAAAGGTCAGGATCTTATAGTATTTGGTTACCATGACAACCAAATACTATAATAAGCAACAATTGCTTATACAATTCTAATTCTCTGTTTACACGACAACAGAAAACGGTACGTTTCAGAAACATTGCACTCTGGAACCCGTTTTCAATCTGTGCCGTTGTCAGAGAAAACGTTTGGTGGTTTCGTGTAAATGCACACTACAAACGCAACAAAACTCTTCCGTTTTCCCCTGAAATCGTTGTAGTGTAAATGGGGCCTAAATGTATAAGCAACAATTCTAACTGTTGCTTATACATTTAACATGATCAACTTTTTTATAGCTTCTGAAGTTTGTAGCAGATTGACCACGCCCACTTATTGCAATTTAGGTTTGATGAGCAACTGTTGATTTAGCTCTTGCAAGCATGACAGAACATTGTGCTGGATAAATGGATGCTTTATGGTCAAACATTTAGTGAGTTTTACAGTTGGCAATGAGGGGGAAAAAAAAAGATGTTTTCAAATCTGGCAATCCGTTGAAGTGCAGCAGATAGTGGAAGATCTATGCCTCAGGATTCAGTCTCTCACCTGAAGCAATTTTGCTGACTCTGATCTTGTACTGTATTTATCTGGGGGTGAAAAAAGTATCTCTTCTCTCCCCGAGATCTAACCAAGCTCTGTGAGTGTTTTTTAATGCTAAGATGTCAGAAACACATCTCCGCTGGACCAGCAGCCAGTAACTAACTCCCGCTGGTTTTAAAGTTCGGACCAGCAGGGGCACTCATTTTCCCAGGCACCATTAATCTTACTTTCCCCCCACCTGTCTTCATACCACCTCCTCTTCTTCCCGGGTGGTCTCCCTCGGGCACTCGTTTACCTCCCTAGCTCCATCTTACATCTGTACAGCGCACACACAGAGTGGCACACGCACATATACTCTCTATACATTGCGCTTTCTCACCTCTTACTCTTTCTCACAGTCCAGCAGACAAGTGGGTAGTAGAAACCATGTCCTGAGACACTGGATCAGATCTGGCAGTGGCGTAAGAGAGCTCTCGCAGAACTAATAAAAGAAAGACGTTGGTAAAATGACTTGGCACATTCATATTATTTCTTACTAAATACAGGCAAAAAGGACTTGACATAAGAACGGCATAAATAGAAGAGTCAGATTCCAGATACATATGAAGGCATGAAATGAATATTTGTAATTCACTGAAATTATCAACATATTTATGACCTTGTCCTAGTGTATTTGATTTGTATTTATCACAGTAATAAGTTAGTCTTTGAAATGATCTTCTTATCTATCGAAGGAGATGATTATACAATTTCAAAAGAAACAGGAAAAGGTCAAACACTGTGTTCATTATTACAGAAGATGTGAAGGTGGTGGAAGAAGATAAATGCTTTGGTGTTGATCTGGACAACAGAGTAAACTGGAGAAACAACAGTTAAGCAGAGTGTTTTCAGTCAGAGGGTTTTCCAGAACCACTGTAATACTGATAGCTACATGAGATCCTTTCCACTCGCAGCCATACGTGTAATGTGAGGAACAACACTGTTTAATTTCCCTTGGGGAACCTCAAAATACATTTTGACCTTTAAAATTGTATTTTGAAAGGTCAACATTATTCTTTCACTGGTTAAGTTTCAGTGGTCATGTGGGCCTTTCTCTATTAAATATCGAGGCTTTTACTTTTAAGCCACTTTTAAAACTTTAATTTGAAGGAACAACAAAGAAGACAGAATATGTGGAAATAAAAAGGCTAACCCTTGACATTTAGGATGTTTAGTTGGTAAAAAAGGGAAGAACTAAACAAAATAGTGAAACCCATTTTACTAATAATCCAAGAAATTTAGGAGAGATTCCTATTTTGAGTACTATTTGTTAGCATTATTTTTTACCACTCTGACTTTTAATCTTTAATATTTTTAAAATTATGGCAACACAAATATTTTTTGCCCTACAAACCACTGATACCATATTTGCTTGGTTTGATAAACCTGTTTATCATTTAATGACTCACCCTAAACTTTTATTCATCCTTTAAAATTGTAGACACATACAAGAATGTTTGCTGCACAAACCAGCATAAACTTATAACGAAGGAACATTATTTATTCTTGCCTGTTGTCCTTGGTTTAAAGTACACCTAAACCAATTTACGATGAGTATTATGACGTCAGAAACAAGCCTCATAACTAATGACATTATTTCCCCATATTTTCAACAGCATGTTTAATTTCAGGTTTTCAGAGTATTGAAATAAGTTGAAGTTAAAATTAAATGTCAGGCATTAACCTATAGTACCTAAAGATACACATTCAAATGTGTTTCAATTTATTCTCTTGCCACTCCAGGTCAAAACAAATCCTATCAGAAGTTTAGACGGATATCCACAAATTTTCTGCCGTTATAACACTGTCTTTTTCCGCCTTTACTTTCCATTCACCTGTCACCGAGATGCGTATCTGTTTGAAGACAGCCACACACTGATACTGACTGAAGTCACAAATCTGCTTGGTGGAGCTGTTAACACAGGAATGAGATTGTGTGGAGGTGTGCAGAGACGTGGATGAGATGTTAGGTGATGTAAAACACAGTCGATGTCACTCAAACAGCGAAATAAGTTGAAAGCTTTAAATACATCGCCTGTTCTTGCAGTCTGGGGGAATGGGCTGAGTGGGTGTTTACAAGCAGTCACTGAAAATTGTGGCACGGTAACGTGCTCTTAGCAGGTGGCATATGATAGTAAATGGAACCACTCTCTGTACCTAAGTGGATGGAGCATGTTTTTTTTTAGTTGTTTTGAAGTCATTATAAACTCTAAATATGCTCAAAGGGAACAAAAAATGCATGCTGGATGGATTGGCATTGACAGAAAATATTTCTGCAAGTGACAAAATCATGTCCAATTCAATGTAACCCTTTGAAGACCTTTGTCGAGTGGTTGTCTAAAACCACCTCGCAGCCAGGATGGTGTAGGTATACTCCGTATTACCATTTATTTGTTTATTCTGCATGCACCACTGGATGTTATTGGTGGCAGTCAGTTACATATCATATTGCCTGATTTCTCAAATATGTAAAATAAATGCCTAAAATTGAATATGTTTTTTCTCAATATAACAATATATACATAATTTAGAGTCTAAAGTACAACAAAAACCTCAACTGATTCATATTTTTATATAGTCTTAGTAAGTACTGGCAGTTAGGGGTTAAAACCATGTTATATGATACCAATGGTAAAAATTTTAATAGAGAACTAAACAATGAGCCAGGAACTGGGATTGGATAATTTCCCCTTTCCTGGCTGTGATTGGTGTTTAGCGTGTCAAAGAACCCTGGATTTATCAGCCTATTCATTGAATGCATTAAGGCTAAGCACTTCCAACAGTCATCAAGAAACACTTTAAAGTGGCATGTTTTGAATTGCCTCAAGGAATCTATCAAGTAAATTATGTCTTGGTCCCAGATAAAACTTTTAATTTGTCACTGAATAATCCATTAACATATTATTTGAAGCAACTATCAGGAAAAAAAAAAAAAAAAAAGGTCCCGAGAGTGAAGTCCATGCCGGTAAAGTTACAAAAACGATCTCAAGTATTCTTAGCATGTCAAATGCATTCTCTTGTTTCTTACTTAATTTCTTCTTCACTTGTGTACAGATAAACATCTTTCAAAAAACATTATGAATTGAAAACTAAACCTTAAAGTTTCGCTCCAAAACATTCTGCCCACCTTCTAATTCCACGAGACACTTGGTTACCAGGCAGTAGCAGTGAGTTGCCTCAACTGAGATCACAATTCCCCTGCTAATTATCTCAATGACTTCTGTGGCCTGCAGTCATGCTACCAGTAACTCATACATCTCAGCGTATGCTTTGAAACACTTGGGTTGTTTTCTATTTCACTGGCATTTGTGCCTAATTTAAGAATGCACCTATGTAGTGTTTGACTAGCACAGAGCATAGAAAAGTGTTTTAATGGTCCCCCGGGGGAAAAAAAAAAAAAAAAAAAAAAGTCAGTTAAAGCTCCAGTGTTGCTGTAATTACTGAGGAAAGTGAAGGTCATCTGAAGGGATCCAGACTGTAGAGCATCTACTCTGTAAAATAATACAAAGCACGCTTTTAATTTAAGTTTGTGTGGCGTATAGAAGCAAGATGCTAACACAAATTTCTTTCTCTTTCTGTTCAGTTTATAATTTAGTTAATTTATTTTATAAATCGAATTTAATCCACCAAGTCCAAAACATTGTAATTTGTCTGTTCATCTATTGTGGCTTTTTTTTTTTTTTTTTTTTTTTTCCCAAAAGCTAATCCTAAGCAGTTTCTTATCTTTCGGTTGTCCTAATTTGCATGACGTTTAATGAATCTGGCTGTAGCAGTCCAAATTTCACCTCCTTTTACTGAATACCAAACTCGGGGAACAGAGCTTTGCTGCAGACGTCTCCAAACCAAGATACAGCCTACGCTTCAATTCTAAAACTATTGACAAAACCAATTTCTACTCTCACATTCAAATCAGAATAAGGTACATGTGAATCCTAAACATAATTCCGTAGTTCCTATGATTAGGTTATTGTAATTGTAAACATTTTTAATCTTTTTTTTTTATTTTTTTATTTTTTTATTTAATTGAGACAATTTATTGTTGTGCTGATCAACAGCACAACAATGCTGGAGGGTGGTATTGGGTTGTTGATCATTAAAAATGTGTCGTATGAGACGAAAAGCATCTTCAAAAGCTTGGCAAGACTGGCGGCTTCCCTCCCAAAGTGTGTAATTAAAGTTCCCGAAGGCTCATAATGGAAACATGGCAGAGCGCTGCAAATCAGAGGGAGAAATATTAAGATTCAGATCTTCTGAGTGGAGACAAAACAAGATAAAGAGAAACCACCACTTTTTGTTGTGATGATGAGTGTCATACACTCACAAGGATCTTACGGAAGAATGAAAGCTTCTTGGCCAGAATAACTGTGACTATACGTGTGAAAAGATGAGCTCACTCATCATAATGAACTCTGTGTTTTATAACTCAGAAAAGCGTGATCTTGGTGAAAATACCTGAAAATGTTCAAGACAACACTGTATACTATTTTCACATTTCAAATCTACAGTTACAGTAAGTGAGGTAGATAAGTACCAGACATTGAATATGGTGATTCACATTTTCCAATTTTAAAGAGGTTATGGAAAATGCAGCAAAAGCATACATAAAGACACATGTTTTTTTTTTTTTTAATCATTACTCCTAATTCCCTTTGGATAATATGTGAGCATGTAATGCTCATGTGAAATGGTAAAACAGACTAAATCAGTACAGAATAATTTCATATACCTATCACTCAGAGCACTTCAGGAATACTAGTTTTATTCACATTCATTCACCAACATGCACCTCATTAGGTAACTCAGGGTTCAGTGTGCTGAGGAAAGCTAAAATCACATTACAACCTACTAATTAACAGAAAACCACTCTTCCCACACGATAACCCTGGGATGACAATAAACTGACAAGATGGCCACTTTACAAAGCAGCACAGGTGACTCCTTGACAGCCCACCCTTCTTCAGCAACACATCTAAAATCAATGTTGCATGTAGCGACTGCAACAGTAAACTTAACAAATTAAGTGCTCAGTTTAAGCTTATGGAAATTAAAGCTTAAAATGATGTTTGCAAGAAGTACTTCAAACAATGGCCAACGGGCCTCACCATGTTGAAATTCTGACTTCTGAGCTAGAATGCAGTTAGCTCGAGTCTGATGTCTGAGGTAACTGGAATACAGCATTAGTACATTAGCAGCTAATTAGCACGATGCTTGTTTATTGAACAGTGTGGTTTATGCTGTTGTGTTTTATATTGTAAGCGCAGATTTGTTTGTGTGCTGTTTGGAGATGGCTCTGTGGGGGAACTCATGTCAGAGCTGGCGGGAGGTGGGAGGGGATTTGCAGAGTTGAGATCAGGGCTCCTTGGGGGTTGGGGGTGTTTCGCCTTGGGACTGCTCTGGTTGGCTGCCTCATTTAGACTATGTGGACTCTTTCAGACCCAGTCTCCGGATGGGGTCGGGGCCGGCAACTATAGCGCAGGTCATTCAGGTGGTGCCCGGCCCTTGTATGAGGTGATGAGCTGCTCTGCTACTGCAAAGGTTGGGGCGGTCTGCTCTTCTCCACATCAAAATGAAGGAAACCATCTCCTTTGTGAAAGGGTTGCCCTGCTGGAGGCACTTTACCTGGACCTGGGAGCATAAATTGTGCATAGGGTGAGCAAGTTGTTGTATGATGTCCATTTTTTTTGTGTGTTTACGGTGGGTGAATTGTTGTGAATGCCTGTGAGTGAGCATGAGGGTGGGAACATGTCATTGTGTCTGTGTGCCTGTTTATCTGTCAGGTTTTGGACTCTGCCTCCTGGATCATCTTGGGGCCCCAACTAAATCTGTGCATCTGCCCACCTGTGCATTGGTAACTCTCTGTGAGTGCTTGGGTATGTGCCCAGATGCCCTGGCTCTGTTGGGCCTTTGTCAGGGGGTGGTTTACCCTCAGGGTTTGGGGTTCTGCTCCAGCGTAGCGGGTTGCCGGCAGAGCCTGTGAGTTCGTTGCCGCAGCCCCCTGAGGCTTCTGCATTGTAGTTGCTGTGAGGTCACTCTGTGATGATGGTGGCAGGAAAAAAAAAAGAACTTAATAGTCGTTCTGTCTTTTTCCTGTTTGTTTTCTTTTATAGTTCTTAATTGACCTTGAATTTGTGAGGTTTCTTATGTTAGTTGCCTTCTGTGTACCTAAAGATTAAATTTAAGAATTATTTCCTGGTATCTTGTTCATTCCACTGGTGGAAGAATTCACTGAAAGAATTGTGGAAAAAAAAAGTCATTGTTGGGTGAAATCAATAAAAAGGCACGTTTGCCGTTTGGTATTCAGGAGACACAGCGAAGACTTGGAAGAAGCTGCGATGGTCAGATGAAACCAGAACTGAATTTGAAAACTAACACTGCACATCAACCTAAGCACACAATCTGTAACACGAATCTATGTTCTCTTTAAAGTTGCTATTCAGATTCTGTAAATCCAAGTCTAAAATACACAGAAATCTATTAAGTTTGTCCTTGTAAAGTTGAAATGTGAAAAAGGCCAAGGAAAATTCTTACTTTTGCAAACCACCGTAGCTTATAGTCGCAAAAAAGTTTGCAGATGCTGCCTATCAAGATATACATATTATTTTCTGTGAACGTTTTGTTCTCCGTCACTGTATATTCTGAAGACATTTATAAAGCCTGGAAATTTTGATTTAAAAAATATGTTACAAAATCTTACTTTCATTTCATTTCAATCACTTCCAAGACGTGAGAAGCACATTTATTGTACATTTCCCACACACACATTTTCCTACAGGATAAATATGCAATATGTGAAAATATTTGCTCCAATGATAGAAATGTCTTAAAATTGTTTATATTTTCCATTAACCACAGGGCAGTTTTCCAGCGAAATTGACTGAAGGGGTTACTTTTAGTCTTGCTACAGAGAAGGTGAGCCTCTATCATAGACCCCTCTGTGCCCAGCTGTCATAATACCAGCGGCGGTGATTAATGTGATGGGGAGGGAACGAGATTGCCTGGAGGATATATATGTGTTTATCTACAGCATGAATTTGTATGTGAAAGTATGTGCGAAAGCAGGCAGAGCACATATTTTCTATTTACAAAGTGTATTTAAAACCTGATAAATGGTTTATGATTCTCTTTAATGTAAAGTTGAACAGACGCGTTTCTGCACACACAGCTGCAGAGACACTACAAAGCACCGATCTCCAGGGTGCAATTAAATTGGTACCCGTGAAGAGGTTGGTACAAGGAATTGTTATTGAAAACCAACAAATAATAAATGGGAAACTAAAACAAAAATCTCTGTTAATATAGTGTTTTTCTTCTTCTTCGGCCTGAAAATCAAAGATTTTTCGCGTTCCATTTTCTTACTATTTTGCAATATTCCACCTGATAGCCACATACTGAGACCTGATCAGCACTTATTCAGTAAGTAAAACAGGGAGTTCAGACTGTATAATGCTGTTTGTGGTGTGAGAAAGCTTCTGGAAGTGGGAATATTTCCAGAATATTCCCACATTTTTTATTTATTTATTTATTTTTTTTTGAGGTGGTACATTTTGTCTCAGTTTAACCTTTTTATAATGGCAGGACTATATGCAAAAATGTGAAAAGGTTAGCTGAATTACCTGAATTATCATAAAATGTGGGTGACAAATTATTGTGTGAGTTATTAGTGGGGAAAAAAATGACAGCATAAATAAAATCTTGAATGAAAACATAGTTGTCCCTTTATAAACAATTACAATTAATGTGAATAACCACTTAAATAATTAGCCATTAGTCAAAGATGATCTTGATAATCCCCAAGAATTTGGGGTAAATATTCTGTGGATTGACAAGGAGAAAGTCAGCAGCGTCATAGTTTTGTACCTCAGTGCTGCATTTACACCTGTCGTCAACTAATTTACATCTGAGTACTGATGGAGCTCCCCAACGATCATTTGTTGCCTGATGGTCAACTAGTACTTGTGGCAGTCAAGCCAACCTTTTGACCTTCTTTTGACATTTTTATGAAAGCTTGCTGTTTTACTAATGTTTTGTCCTCCTACAGAACGGAACAGAGTAAACACTTGCATGACCAAGTTTTTCCAGTAGATTCCCTTACCCATTGCTCCCAGTCTAGCACTCGTCCTTCTTTGAGCCCATCTCTCATTCCTACATTTGTCTCCACGGTTGGCAGACACAGCTCCATTCACCTCAAATCCTCTGCCTGCCCTGTATTCTACAGACTATACCTGTACTACGGATACCCTCTGGATTTCGCCCAGCACATCTCCAAGCCGGACTGAACCACTTCCCCCTTAGAGCAACTTTCTCCTACAGAGACAGAAGGACAACTCAAAGTCGTTTCTAAACATCATTGCCACCAATCGTATTTTCATTTTCTGAGCAGTATATCCATCCTTTCCCCACACAAAATGTGAACCTCCCTGCATTTACTGTAAACAAAATTCTAAAACAAATCATATGGCCCAGAAAACTAAACATGACAGGAAGAAGAAGTGGAACTTTCTAAAATGATTGAATACCCAGGCTTCCGGATTAAAACATGATGGTGATAGTGATGGGTAATCTACGGCTAAGGAAATGGACCACTTGTCATTATTGATGGAAAAATGAACTTTGTTCTGAAATCCTAAAGGAAAATGTCTAGTCATCAGTTTATAAACTTAGTTCTAAGGCACCTGGGTTATGCAATCGAGCAATTATCTAAAGCACACTGGGAACTCCCACTCTTTAAAAAAACTAAGCTTAGCCTAGCCCAAGGCTAGCATTTTAATCTGGTTGAGATGCTACGGTATGACCATAAACAGTATGAAAAACAATTTTTGAAAGAAGAGTTTGTCAAAGCTGCTCCACAATGAGGAGTCGGATTAATTGCCAGTTACTGCAAAGACTTGTGACCTCTGGCTGTAGCTCAATGACCATCAGTAATTAGGTGTAAAGGCAATTACATTTTCAAACAGGGCAAAGTCGGTTTGGATAGGTTTATCTTCCCTTGATTAAAACATTTCAAAACCACTTTCTGTGTTCCCTTATGTTCTGGTTTGTTAGATGTTGTTTAACCGAAGACATTTAAGTGTGACAAATGGCAGATCTGTAAAAGGGCAAATGCTTTTTTTTTAATAGTTCTTTTAGTGAATTTGACACACAGATCAGGCATAGCGTTTAGATATGTGAGCTCTCACAAGAAGTGTAGATGAATTTTATCTCTGCATGTGCACATTTTATTTTCGTCGATGTGCGATGTCTGAAAATAGGCAACTTTCATTTGTTTGCATAATTAGATATTTAAATGTAAAGCCTTTGAAGAATGAGCGCGTTTGTGCCCATGCACGTGTGTGTATATAATCACTACCAGAGGCTGCAGTTTACCTTTCAAACGGCCTGATTTACACATACATTTTGCTGTGCCGTGCTGCCAAATTACCTGTCAGGGGTAGTTTATTGGTGCTTAAACAATCATTTTCACAAGCCTGATGGATTTTCCTCACTGTTAATGTTTCGTCATTTGCGCCTCGGATTCTTTCACAGTGTCGTTCTTACCTCTAAACCAAGAGTGAACTGCGTTCACAGAAAATTAAGAAAAATAACAGACGAAAAGATGCACATTGAAGTATGCATATGGAGTATACTGAACATGAATACTTCATCATGACACTTCATCAGCAGCATGACACCAGACAGTTGTAGGTTACCAAAACATGCTTACGTTTCCCATCAGCTACCAAGCCGACAGTGTGAACAAAACCAACAGACCAGATGTAAATGAATTCAAATTAAATATTTTTCATCTAAGATTGGGACAGTTTAGTTTTCTCTAATCAATTATTCTGACTCCACTTCAGAAGCTCTCCTGTAAAGATTACATTTTTATGCAATTTTCTTGTTGTTTTTATTTGTTTGGTGCAATGCTGTACAAGCAGAACTTAGTAATGCAAAACAAGCATGAACACAAAACTTTAATAGATGCTGATAAACCTACAGGTGTTTGAGTAAATTCGAATGCAACCGATACATATATACATATATAATATCAATTACGACAATGCTTTTTTTAACTGCATATGCCTAGAGGTTTCTAGTTGATTGGATGCAAAGCGCTTCAGCTTTTATGCCAAATTGTGAAACAGCTAGTTATAAAAGACAAATTAAAGCAACACAAGAGTACAACTTTTACCCTGTTTCTTGCAAGAGAAGAAAATGGCTTCAAACATCTACGAAATGGCTTTTACTGACTTTTCTGAGTCAGAGAGGAGAGCGTGTGAGCAGATTATGAAAACAATATTCCTACTGTGTCCTCTGTGTCTTTTTGTTTTATTAATTTCATCATTTGATTTCTAAAGAGCTGGCAACCACCAGCAGCTCGTCACCTTTATGGACTTTTCATGGAGCGAGTAGGAGTAGTTCACATTGATCTGTTGCAACTGATCTCTGTGGTGGGTGTGCACTGATAGCTGGCACCACAGTTTGTCTTCGTCTGTGACCGCCATGGCAAAAGAGTGGGAGGCACTTTGGATCCTCTCCATGTCCCCTTATTGACCTTTTAGTCTGTCAATGAAAATGCTCCTTGTTGCTTAATCTGCCTGAGCATCTCTAAATGTATCTTGTTTTATAAAGCCAGTACTGCAGCGTCTTTTGCTTCTATTCTGCCTACAAATAAACAGCAGATGCCGATATGCCAATTGATCACATTCTGTGGTATGTTGGAGTTTCAGTCGAGGACCTCATTCTTAACGTTATTTTTGATTCTTTCAGCGTTTTTGACAAGTGCACAGCTTGTGTCAGAGTTCGTAATTGGGCCATTTAGCAGTGATCATTGATCAGACCAATACTGAGCTGCTTGTCCAGAACGTTGAGGTTTTCAAAAGAGCTCTGCAACTGAATAATGGTGGAAGCATCATTTTAAGTGTTTATTTAGCTGTCGGTGATCATAGTGCATACCAGAAAATGAATAGAACGATCAAGTTTTTCAATTTAACCTTAAGTCACTGACTGCATAGCTGAATCTTGGGACACAGTCAAGTGTTCAGCAGCACAATGGCCCGAAATATACAACAAAACTGGTTTTAGCTGTAAAAAGCACGCAAACGCTAAAGATTTTTCTAAAGCCCCTCCTTCATTCCTATTGAAAATTTTGTGGATTTTTTTCGGTTGCTAGGGTTGTATCTATATACTCTGCTCACCCAATTTTTTTTTGTTTACAAATAAGTGACAAGCTGCAGGTGCTTGGCATCATTTCACACTCAAAAAAAGAAAAAAAAAGAAAAATTCTATTCAAAATGTATAGGTGTTTTCTAGAGTGAAATGAATGACAACAGTTCGAAAGTTGCATACATAGAAAGAAAAAAAAGCTTCAGCACCTGTTAAGAAATTCATTAGGGGCTTTGACATAGTTTCCCTTAAAGTTAAACACATTTTTCCCACTTCGTCTCTCCAGTCATAGCATCACCTTCAGGTGTTTCTTCTTGTCATTCTGCCTAGGAAATGAAACGACAAACCAACAAGTTGCTTCGTTCCAGTAAATGAAATGTCTCGGTGATGGGAGGAAGAGAATCGATGGCTGTTAGTTTTACTGTGCGTGGGCAGCATGGAGACTCTGTGACTGTGGCGATTGAAAAGATATCAGGAAATGCTTTAGATCAATAGTTTTTGGGCCCAGTCAAGCATTCCATCAGAGGTAAACCAAAGACAAAATGAGAGTCAGTCTGTTGGAGTTTGTTTAGGCCTCTTTCATGTATCAAAATCACAAAGGGATGAGACATTCCATTCTGTTAGCAAGATATTATACATATTACGTGTCTGTCTCGCATCACACACAGATAGCCAAGACATTTATGTGTACTAAACACCACAGTCCTGTCATCATAGTCAATTGAACCCATTTGGGGGGGATAAATAAGCTTTCAGGGCCAAAATAAACCTGCAGATATGTCTTTTAGCACGATGACCTTCAGGGCCTGAATGCTTAATATATGATCTCGAGCTGTAAATTCGGTGTTTGTGTATTCGCATTTGCATCTCAATGTGTGACTTGTGAAAATGTCCTGCGTCTGTGCGTGTCCGTGTGTGTGTTTGTGTGTAAATGTGTGTCAGTGATGCAAGGCAAGACGTGACTTGAAGCTCAGTTGAGCACTTTAGGCTCTCATTATGCGGCATTTGCTTGGACTCTGAAATCCAACTGCCTTTCATTTCTTCAAAAATAGAAACTTATACAAATGTGGTTGCGTGCACGTGAAGCACGACCGAGCATAACACTGGAGTGGGGATGCAAGGGAATATAAAGATGAGGGCAAGATTTTTTAAATGCGTCGAGGACAAAGTGAAAATGCACACACAAATACAGGTGCCACAAAAGCAATGTACTTAATCTCAGGAGATGTTTTATCTACCTGAATATTTTAACCAACACGTCTTCCGCCTGCCTGACCTCTCCCCCGATTCCTTGAAGGCTTTACAACCCCAACCCTTCCCCCCTCTCCCCAAGGCTCCTGAGCAGCGTCTCATTTCTCCTCTTTGCTCTGTCTGCACTGGGCTTGCTTTGGTAGAATTAATAGGAGTCTCCCCGGCTCATCACAGTGAAATGGGTGCCATGTGCTGTGCTGTCTGCCAGCCTGTATTTCATGTATAATGCATCCTCTCTCATTCGGCGGAGGTGGAGAAAAGCCTACCAAGTGGGTGCCAACTATGACCGCATCGCAGGGACCAGACAGTGGAGATGAGAGAGACACACAGACGACTGAGAAAAAAGGGGAAAAGTAGAGTGAAACCGGACAGGCAGTGGACAAAGAGCAGAAGGGAAACGGCATTGGAGGAGGAAAATGAAAACTGACCCAATAAATTGTTTTAAAGGAGACTTTGGATCTGAAGTGATCGCTTCTAGTAGTTGAGGTTAAAGTTATATTTAATAATGTAATTCTTAAATGCTGCACCTAATTTATTATTAGGGGAAAATATTTAACAATTGGTCTTCATGAGGCTTCTTTTGCTTGCTAAAATTCTCTTATAAAAAACTACCAACCTTCCCAGAATACTTGGATTTATTCTGAGATTAATGGAGCCACATGTAGACTCTGTTACGGGATTTTACCCCCATGGCGTTATTAAAAATTCAATTCATGACCTTTGGGATTATAAGATAAATGATAAAATGGAAAAATGGGGCTGAAAATGTTTCAATTTGCTTTTGGACATGTTGCCTCTCCATCCATCCATCCATCCATCCATCCATCCATCCATCCTTCCATCCATCCATGCATCCATCCATCCATCCATCCATCCATCCATCCATTCATTCATTCATTCATTCATTCATTCATTCATTCATTTTCCTCTGCTTATAACTTGTCAGGTTGTGAGGTGCAGCCGCCTAAGCAGGGAGACCCAGACTTCCCTCTCCCCAGCCGTTTGGGTCAGCTCCTCTGGGGGAATCCCCAGGCGTTTCCAGGTCAGCCAAGAAACATAGTCCCTCCAGCGTTTCTTCCTGTGGGTCTCCTCTTGTAGACCCTCCAGGACATATTGCCTTTCCTGTTGGAGAACTCCATCAAAATTTTGTGGCGTTTTATGTTTTTCCTCATGGAAAAAGCGTGAATAGGCAGCAGTGGTTCACATTTATTTGCATGCAACTGCAAGAAGATGAATTCATGCAAAGCTGAGAAAAAGCAATTTGGTTGAATTTTCAAGCCATATTTGTTTTTTGTTTTGTTTTTTTCTCTAAAATATGATGTGCTTTTCCGTATGCTCTAAAACCATACTTCCAAGCAAGTACTGCCTGTTCTTTCCCTCTTTGCGTTCATGTAAATCAAATTTGTGTCAATTAGTGTCCCAATTATGAATTCAGACAGTCTGAGATCAGTTTGCGAACACTGAATGTTATTTTGTGGTTAATTTGCAATGAGAAACATGAAAAACGGGTTCATGAAGAAATGCAGGACCCGCTTGGCAGGGTAGATTTTTTTTTTACAAATACCTATGCCAAACAGTACATTTCTAACAACCATTTGGCTTGGGTAATTCTTTCCAGTAATATCTTGAAGCTGAATGATGATTTTTCTCGCCAAAGAATATCTTGCACAGACTTATAAAAATCACTGCATCACCCTCCATTATCGGGCAACAGTGATTGCCAGGCAGACCGTTTTAATGATCCCAGCCCTAAACATTACTCCTGCTGTGATTGGCCCTGCGATGTAGTCTGTCATTGCCAACATTTAAATCCCTTAAAAAGGGAAGTAGAAAAAAAATTACATTACTCTGCTGCCAGAAGATAATAAATTATTTTAGTAAGACACACTATCCTTGGTTTTGAGCTTATCGGGCCTAACAACTCAGAGCTTTCATCAATTCTGCTTTCAATTAATATCATACAATGTTATAAGCATAGTTCGTAAATGCGTACATATATAACCACTATGTCACATGATCGCTGCATCCCGTTACATTACAGATACACCTAAAGTTTTTATTTTATTTTATTATTTTTTTTTTTTCTTTTGTGTGTGTGTCTTTTCAGTCTTGCAATGTAATTGTTCTGAAACTTTTTCAAGATTTTTATTATGCCATTTTTTTTGGGGGGGGGGACGTGGAGGGGTCATTTGGCGATAGAAACGTTAATCGTTGTTGATTTGAAAACATGAGATTAGGCATCTGTGATTGTTGAGCATCCACATAAACAAATTACATGTAAACGTTCAAACAGGGGAAAAAAAATCAGTTCATGCTAGTTTAAGTTTTGCTGTGTGCTGCAGCATTTATAATTGCTTGGGATCACCAGAGTCAATCACTGAATTAAAAAAGATAAAGATGAACTATTTTTGTCTGGCACTCTTTCTTAATTTATACTTAAGTCCATGTGAAAATCCCTCATATCTGCATCAGAATCTGTTATATTTTCTCAGTTGACATGTCACTTCTGGCTAGTCTCTTGAATAATGTACACAAAAGAAAAACATGGCTCTATTTTGATTATCTTAGAATGTGAATATTTGTCTGTTTTTGTCACTTACTGTGCTGTGTACTTTAAGATTTTTTTTAGTTCTGTTTGATTCTTCATGTATTGGTTTATAATCTTATTGCGGTGTTTGTCTTTTGCCTTTGATTTAGTAGGTGCTTTCGTATCTTAAATGGACTCCTGTGTATCAGCTTTTGTGTCATTCTTTGTGACATTTTTTCTTCAGCTCCTCAAATCATGCCCTTGCACAGTCATAATACATTTTGCTGATGACTCTCCTGGTTCCTATATCAGTAATCATTTCCTCATCAGCTATTAAACAGCATCTCTAGATTTCTTTCATTTTCAGTCAGATTTTTCACTTATCAGCCACGTCCGTTTGCCTCACTTTATTATGCGTTACCGGGATGTTCATTCCTGCAGCGCTTCTTCGCTAAATAATCATAATCAGAATGCTTTCCTTCTTTTGTGTGCACATAGGTCCAACTTTATCACAAAAAATATTGATATACTGTTCTTTTTTTTCACAAATCAAGTAAAAAAACAAACAAACAAAAAAACATTTTCTAAAAACTAGAAATTTGTCACACTAATGTCTTATACTGCCATGAAAAAGTATTCATACTGTGTAAAATTTTTACATTTTGTCACAGTCAAACCATGTATTTTCTTGAGGTCTTTGTGTGTTTGGCCAACACAGATAACTGTGAAGCAGAAGAAAACAAGATGTTTGTTTGTTTGTTTGTTTGTTTTCTTAATCTCCAAAGAAACATCTTAAAAGCACAACCTGTATTCTAGCCCAGAGGTAAACCCTGGTAGAACCGCGTTTTACTGTAATTACAGCTGCAGGTCTTTTGGTGTACGTCTCAAAAACAGAATCAATCAGGAAAAAAGAAAGAAAACAAGGTTAAATATGAGATCCAGAAGGCAGGAATGTCTAAAACTAACATGGACCATCTGACAACTGAATGATGGAGAGCTAGATATGTATAAAAAGGAAATGCCTGAGAGAAAAAGTTGAAGCGGGTGATCTGATTGGGGAACTGGGAGCAGGTGAAGAGGTATGACAGATATTAAAGTTGACACAGAGAGGGACACAGACCCTTTATCTCATTACCTAGCGTTCTCATTCTCAGTTTCTCTGCTACAATTCTCTCCTTTTCCTTTTAGCCCAGGGAGTCTCAACTGTCATGTTACTGGCCCAAAACTGATTTCTATTTTAGGTTAAAAGTAAAAAAAAAAAAAAAAAAAATGAATGAATAAATAAAAAATGGTTTTATTCAAATGTGCTAACAATCAAGAAAGACACCACTTTATAAAAAATAAAAAATATATGCGGTGTAGTAACATACAAGTTAAGGAGTATTCCTTTTTCACATTTGAATCTAAAACAAAACACTGAATTGAATGCACATCTATAATAATTGTGAGTATATTGTAGTTCTATCCAATAATGTTTATTTGTTTTAATAGCAGTCAATTATTTGTTCTCCAGAGTTAATGGACAGTCTTTTCTGCTGCAACAGAGGTGTTAAATGAGGATCCAAAGTCTGTTGTAACAATTTACAGTATTCTCACAGAGCTTCATCATTTGTTTCGGAACAAGCTCAGCACATGAAGTTAAATATTCTTCAGTGAATGCACATCTTGTCCTGCTGAAGATCTTTGCACTGCAGTGACTCTTAGATTGTTGGAAAAACAGCAGACTAGTTTCATGAATAATTAAATAATTTTGCAATTCTGTCGCTTTTTTTCACACCAGCAGAGTCCGGACACTACATTTGGTTCAGATCTGGACTTTTGTCCTGTCTCTGGAAATGGGAGTTTTAGTCAATCCAGGAGTAAATACAGAGGAGCAAAGATGGTGGTCAGCTGGTCCAGTTCATGTGGAGCATTAATAACCCAATTTGATATGTTTAAAAGATGGTCTGAAAATGTTGAGGAAGATGTATGTCTAATATAGAAAGACTATGAAGTTGGATATGTTTGACACAAAAATTCACTATAAACGGAACACTTAAATGTCACAAATATCAATATCTGGAAGTTATTTGTTAGCAACAATATCCATTTCATTCCTGAAGAGGAAAATGATTTTACAAAAAAATTATGTTGTACTGAAAAAGACTTGAAGCCCATTAGTTAGACCTTCAATTTGGTGAAACTAAGCAATTCCCTCCGCCCCCCCTTCCTTCCCCTTCTAGCTTTTTTTAATGTGCTGTCTAGTTTTATGGAGCTCATTAATTTCAAAACCAGACTCTTTAAGAATAAGTTGTATTCAAAATATTGTTCAATAACCCTAAATAACCAAAATCAGAAATATGTGCATAGACACTAAATATATTCAGATGCATTTCAGTACTCCTTTACGTCCTGCAATATCCTTGAAAGGAAATGAGGTGACTCGGAGACTCAACTTTCAACCAGCATCAGAGGGACAGCTACATTTAGATCTGCTATGTTTCAGAAAGCTTTCTGTATCTTAAATTCTTATTTCCGTCAGAAGAAATTTGCACTGGTGTATAACTACGCATAAGGCGCCAACCAACAAGAAAGAGCGACAAGATAATTTAGTTAAGGAAAATCTTTGTGAAAGTATTTTTTTTTTTTTTTTTTTTTTTTTATTTTAACAAAAAAGTTACAAGAAATATGTGTTAAATCAACATCTGCCAGTGTCCAGATGACAACCTCCGTGTGTGTAGGTGTGTATTTTTCACTTAAACTTCAGTTCAAACCTCCTTCGGGGATGTTAATTAATTCACTTCCTGGCGATTTTATGAGCCCATCTCAACATTTTCTGCCATTAGAACAAAACCTTACAAACCGACTCAAATTGGTTGTTGATTTTCTCTGCGATGTGTAATTAGAACTATCGATGGAGAAAGCAGATGAAAAATCCATATGTTCCCCTGACCTTTGAAATGCAGAGTCTGCTTTTTTTATATATATATATTTGTTATTTTGAGAAATTTCAATTTGGTTTTACTGAAGCTTTTTTTCCAAACATGACTTATGAGCAAGCTGCAGATGGCAAAGCAACCCCCCGTGCTAAGATGTTATTGGCACTCATGCATCGCAATCGCATATGCACAGCATCCTCTAACTTTAGGTTTGTCACATCTCTTAAGAGCCCTTAATCTTGTTAAAGTGAGCTATCTAAAAATTACTGCTGAACACTGAGGTGTACATTAAAGGGTCTGACAGGAACATTTCTTTCATCATATTTACAATTAAGACAATCTGCTGTCATTTTTGTTTGATGCCACAACTTCACTGCCACAAGCTGAACTGTGAGTGTCAGTTGGATTAGTGTGATCGTGTGAAACAGGGAACCACAAAATGCGAGCATTGAAGCTGTGCTGGAAAGTCAAAGAAACACGGCTAATAAGGCAATCAAAGCTACTTCAACATTTCCGGTATTCTGAATTTGAAACACACGCCAGGTGAAATCGATGCACAGTGACTGGATGGTGTTCTCTAAGGGCTGTAATCATGATTACATTGTGCAAAAAAATCTAATCTTCAGCCTAAATCAATAAAAGTCTTAAAGGCTTAGCTCAGAAATTCTGGAGCAAGGCTCTATGCAGTTATTAATGCTAATAGTTTTTTTGATCTGTAGGGGAAAGACTTAACAAAAATGAAATAACGGCTTGACATTGGTTCCCCCCCAAAATGCAAGTTCCACAGTTGCCTCACACAAATAAGGTTATTTAATTCATATTTATTTTTGACGACTTAAAAATTTGGAACTAAATTCATGTGTGGAGTGACATGAGCAGGTTGCTCTGCCACCTCCTGGTGGTGATCTTTCTAAGTTATTAAAACCGTTATTAAAAATATTGAAGTAAAATCTCCAGACATCAGCCAAGAAAAAAGACTTGGACTTGACTGAGACACTTTTTTGGCTTTACTGTTTTTGATATCAGGCCAGTGCATCCAGATTACACTAAATGTTCTTTAACTCAAAGTAGTCATTGTATTCATTTGAGTCTCTACCTTCTTCTTTAAAAAACAAAAAAAACAAAAACAAAACGCATGATCGTTGTGTACTGGACACTCACATGAAAGCTCTGTGGACAACTGAGATGTTGCCTTGTGATAGTTTATACCATCTGTCT
Organism: Poecilia latipinna; assembly: GCF_001443285.1. Classification (NCBI taxonomy): domain Eukaryota; kingdom Metazoa; phylum Chordata; class Actinopteri; order Cyprinodontiformes; family Poeciliidae; genus Poecilia; species Poecilia latipinna. Next base: position 51,908 of record NW_015115706.1, read on the forward strand.
TAGTCAGTCAAGATGCAAAGGAGTGTGTTGGTTCACAGCAAAAGAACTGCCCACAGTAGTGACTTTGTTCCCACGTTTTGGAATAAAGGGCCACTCAGTGGTTTTCGTTTGTTCCCGAATATCACAAATTGGAAGATCATTCACAGTTAATGTTAAGAGAGCCTGTCTGAGGTTGAGCAAACGTGTGAGATTTGAGCATGCCAAGGTTGCAGATTGAGCCACCATTGCTCTCTCAGACTGATTGAAAGTCTGTGAGAGGTAAGTGTACACACCAAAGGCTATTGCTTGCCCAGAATTGAATGATCAAACACTTTTGTCTCACTGAGTTCTCGACAAGGTAGAGCAAATAATTACACAGTATGAGTGAGACGTTTGTGTAACCCGTAGCACACCTTATTGTTTAAAATAGCACTTCTAAATTAAGCTGAGTATTTCAAGACATCTATTTGCAGGAATAACCAGACCAATATTTGTGCCTGTAAAGTTATCTTTTTCAGAAATTGCAAATAGAAGGACGTGACATTGAGCCTGATCTCAATCCAAACCAAATCTGGGTATTTTTAGTGTTTTAAAGAGGCAGCTGAGGCTGAGCAGATGGATTAGCAATTCGAAGGTTTACTATCGGAGTAGATTTTAGTTGCTTATTAAAGAGATTGGTTACTCTGAATATTATTCATCTCATTGCATTTCATTGATTTTTTTATTTTTGCTGTCACACAAAAACCTTGCATCTCCAAAAATTAAAATTTTCAGAAGATGGGGAAAAAAAAAATTTTTTTCTTCAAAATGTTAATCCTGTTAAAAGTATTAATACTTTTCGGTGAAGCCATGGCCAGATGTGAAGCATGATCAATACGGAGAGGAGAGGTTTTTCCCTGTCAGTGGTGATTTATAAAATGTGTTACATGGTATATCATAACTGAGCTTTCTGCAGACAATTTTGTCTCGAATAAAGGTGAAAAATAGCTGACAGTGAAACTGCTCGGGTATGTTCAGCTTGTGTCTGCCGATGCCAAATAACTGGAAATAAAATATGAGTGAACTGCGGGTGAAGGAGATCCGTCACTGTTATTAAAAACAAAAACATTTAGTATTTACTCTGAATGCTGTCATCCTCCCACACGCATACACCTGACAATCTGGGAAGGGAAAAAAAAAAAAAAAAAAAAGGCCTCACACCCACACACGATGCAAAAATGATCAAACTTGTTCAAGGATTTTTGATCCACATGAAAACAGTTTTATTACTAAAGTTAATTGAAGCTTTATTGACAGAAGAAAATTAATCTGAACAATTTACTTCGGCTTAAGCAACAAATGCACAATGGGCTAGATGAAGAAATATGATTTAAGGGAATTAAAATGTTCATAAACAGCGGAGACTTGTCATGGGTTTTGCTCCAAGATTGTTTTCATTTTAGTGGCATTTTAAAGTACCATTTTCAGAACAGATTTTCTGTGTAGATTTCATATCATATTCTAATTATTCCATGCAAAAGTAATGCACTGGGAATATCCAACAGCTTTCTACTTTAGTTCTGTTATCTTAAGTAAACCATTAATGGACAGTTTGTTTTTGTTTTTTTTTGTTTTTTACTTTGTACTTGTACCTCTGCCATGCAAACTGTTCTTTGTCCCTCTAATGGCTGAAAAATATAAATATCTAATTTACAGTACTTGGTGTTAACTATTATATAAGATAGAACTCTAAAGAAACAGCTTATTAATGAGGTTAATGAGGTTTGTTTTTCAGTTTTTTTGTGCAAATGTTAAGTACAGTAATTTTAATTGAGAAAGTCAACTCAAAGGACCAGTTATTTATATAGTCACCATTTCTTGAAATGAAATGGCTAGAATATTAAACTCAGATTTTCAAAATGATTTATTTGGAGGTAAAACTTTTGCAGTTTTTTTTTGTTTGTTTTGTTTTGTTCTTTTTTCTGAAAAAAAAAAAAAAAACATATATAAACATTTTAGACCTAAATATTGTACGACTTATACTGTTCCTAGCAATTTCTGACTTTACTTTTAGGTTTTTGTTAAACGACTGCATAACCACCCACTTTGTATGCCCTTCTAGTGCAAAGTTGAATTCCATTCAGCCTTTGCAATTGCCTTAATTCTTAATGTCATAGATTTAACAACTTGCATAAAACATTTCCCAGAAAATGTTAAGTGTTGGATTAGAAAGCCTCTAGACTTCTTGTGTTTTTTTGAAGATGTTTCACCTCTAGTCCAAAAGGCTTCTCTGGTTCGGATAATGGATTAATATTACCGTAGTATCCGTCTGATAAATTGTGGTCGTATATAGTGATTCCACAAATAGGGGCATTAAGATCTCATGAGTCACTGACCTAACCCTCCATCGTGATCAGGGCATTGTCACAAACTGTTTGTCAGCTGTCCATCTATGATTCAGATGTCCTAATCTGTCACGTCCCGAAGTGGTTTATTGGATTGAGATCATTGTGGAGGTCTAGAAATACAGTGAACTCATTTCATATTCATAAAACTTGTGAAATGGTGCCGTACTTGGGCATCAGATCAGAATACAATGTCACTGAGACCAGAAGGGGACATTTACAGCAACAATGTGTATGTGGCAAAGTAATCCTGCAAAATTACCACTGAGAACAACAGAATGTCATGGTAAGGGTGGTACCCTGTATGTTTTACTACTGTAGCCCGTCTACCTTAAGGTTTGTCACACTGATAATTCAGATATGGTATTTGGAAAGCCTTGGTTATAACAAGTACGTTTTTAATTGTTGATTTTCTATTTGTTTTTTAGTCACCAATTCAATTGTTTTGTTGCTGTCAAGCAGAGAGCTGGATTCAGTGAGCTGATGCAGTTAAATTGCTTACTTTGCTAATTGTGTAAAAATGCATTTGAAGAGATTCAGTTGATAAACTGGCCAGTAAATATATGTTTATAGATATGAATTAAGTCTGTTTGTCTTCTTATGTTACTTGAATATGTATGTGTTGTGATATATTATTGTTAAAAAACCAAAATAAAAGAACTGAAACTGAAAGACAATTTTGACTTGAATCCTAGATTGCCTTAGAATATACTGCACCTTTCTGTCACACAACTTTCAATTTCTCACATGATGTGCATTTCTTTATCTTTTAATGGGGTTCTCAGCATCTCCTCCTCTTTCTCTCTCTTTTTTTTACCACATGACATCTGCAAAATTGCAGACTGAGTCTCTAATTAATGTCTGTTTCAAGATGAAACAGAGACGTTTTGTTGACACTTGTTTCCAGAAGGTGCACTTTGCTGTCAATAACTGCTTGGCACTCCTTCTTTAATTGAGAAGCTGTTTCCCTGAAATGATTTCAGCAAAATTCATGAATTATTGAAAAGACTGAAAGGATAGGGGATTGGGGCGGGTCATCATGTTGGATCTTTGATGCTAACAAAAAAGAGAGGGGGAAAAAAAAAAACACTTTGCAGCACATTTTATCTAAATGCTTTCCTCATTTTGTACTATTGAGAAGTGTCAAAATACCGTTTTTAATTAATGGGACCAAATGTGAGACGAACGGAAAGCCTTTCTAAAGATTCTAATCAAATTTGTCTGCCACTGAGACCAAAGAAAAGATTCAATGTGCTGAGATGGGTTCTTTTGAAGGGTCATGGAGTTGTGTTTCATAAAATGCTTCTTCCTATTACATCTTTTTAATTTCATCCTGATGGTTCAGATGGAACACTTTTAACCTCTAGCTTCACCCCCTGAATAGGTCCTTCAACACAACTGTAAAAGAAGAATTCTACAGTTATAAAGTGCGATTTATCTTTACTCTGTCCTGTGGGCAACATTTCAGTTCACAGCCTGTGCACGCCATACAAAAGGTTCTGTGTTGGTGAGAATTCACTAACTCTTCAGACACTGAACAGCATACAGAATTAGGTTCACTCATCCATCCATTTCCTATATTTGTTTGTCCTTGCAGAGCTTTAAGGAGGTTCGTGTCTCCAGTGGTCATTGGACGAGAAAAGGGTTACACTCTACTGGTCGCCATACCAAGCTAAAGGAATGAATGCAAAAGGTAAGTTCAATTTACTTTGTTTTGTTCTTCATACAGCTTAAGCTCTTCTATGTTTTGCAGCAGTACAACCACAAATTTCAGTGCGTTTTAATCTGGACTCTGGACTTCTATGAGATAGACCAACACAAAGTAGTGAAAGAAAACAAGTAAACAGAGACCACCTGGTAGATGAATGAATGCAACTGTTCAGTGAAAGCTAAAAACATCTCAAGCTTTGAAAGTCTCATGAAACAACATTCACCCATCATCCAAAAATTAAACTTGGACGACAAAACAATCAAACTAAGACATGATCGTCTACCTAAACTTGGACAAGGTACTAACCAGAGAATAATGTATCACTTCAGAGCTCCATCACTCCTGTGGGCGAAAATCTTGACAAAGCTATTAGTAGGACACCTCATACCTCTTCTCTTTGTGTAAGAGCTGGAAGAAGAGCGCTAATAGTAAGAGAACGGTATAGGAAGTTCAGTTTGTGGCTTGTCATGTGATGCACGCAGAAAAGACATGACACTCTGGTCAGATGAGACCAACATTGACATTTTAGCCGACATTCATTTTCTATTGGCCTCCAGGATTACTTGATTATAAAGAACGTGATTTTAACACGACTGAATCCATGCATAGCTTGCACAATGCTTGCTCTACCTCTTAGAAGAATTTAAGTACAGAACAGACATACCGCTGATTTTATGGGCCTGTCTCATCAAAGCGAGAGAGTTGAATAAGAAAATGAGAGAGCACATTTAGCTTAAATTGAGAAACAAAGCTGATGTGTTGTCAGATGGACTCACGACCTGGTTAAGATCAGAATGGAGAGCAGGGAAAGAGACAAAGTAAGAGGGAGGGAAAGTGTGCAGTTCTGTCATGCATGGCACGGAGGCTTTCTTCTCCTGTTGTCAATTAAAACAGGCAGAACTGCACCTGCATGTGTATGCCAGGCCAGCTCTGCTGACCAGCGTTCACCTTGGCACCAGGCCTGCTGTCCAACCAGCTCTTAATGAGGGGCTTTGTGCGAATAAAAAAAAAATAGAGCCGGGTGTATACATGGCAATTAGGTTTAGGCAGTCCTGGAGAGAACAAGGAATCCTGCTTTTGTTTCTGGCTCGTTACGCCTCAGAGCCCTTATTTATTTGTGAATCATCCTTATGTAACATTGATAGGAAGACATTTCAGTATGGGGTTGTTGAATTTTCAAATGTGAGGGTTTAGAATGGACCATAATCCCCAATGAATGTATAATCTGTCGTAGTGAAAGGGTAAAAGAGGCCGTTTCTTTATTTATACATTTTCATCATGAATATTTCATGACGTATGTAGGTGAAAATGCATCACAGAAAAAGGACAGTATTTTTGTAAATATAACTTAACAGCCATTTTTTGCACAGGCTGAGGACTCAGACATTTCGATCCGTATTTATCTTCCACAATGTCTGATCAGAAATCCTCAAAATGTCTGAAACATGAGACTGGATAAGCAACGAAAGTGCAACACATCACCAAATCAGTAAGGAGATCATTGAGTATCCCATTAGCTAACAAAAAAAAAAGCCTTGAACCATCAGGACAAGCATAAACACATCTAGTGGTTTTAAATAGGTTCTAAAAGCAAGTAAATGGTCTGTGTCCTGAAATCCAAGATGAGAGTTGTTAGACACAGAATTTGATGAGACAAACATTTTCCCTTCATCAGTTATGAATTCTCCAGCACTTGGTTCTGTCCACTTTTTTTTCTTTTTTATCAATCAAATGGCAGCAATCTAATGAATGTATGCATAAAGATCTAATAAATATGAGTTACTGACATTCAAATCAAGCATCTGATTGAGGGATAAAAGGGGATTTAAGTGACTTTTAGTATGGTCATTACAGGCATGCCTAAAATGCAAAGCTACCGTCCAAGAGCATTCAGGTAGAAACTGTTGTACAGAATGTGATATACTGAAAGAAACAAAGAACAATATGCCATTTACATAAGGTAAGACAAAACGGATCAAACAAAGCCCGGTCAGGTGACGTCTAAAGTCTGTATATTAGAGAGCAGTTAGTGCATTCCCCGACACATTTTCACGTCGGTATGCAGCGTTTCTAGAGTTTTTGGAACCATTTTCTTCGGTTTATAAATCCACAGTGGTTTGCAATCTGTTCATTGAATCGGTAAACATTGCACAGCTTTAAAAATTGCACCTGTGCCCTGTATAATTATGGTATGAAATGCCTCCAAATTTTTATGGTATGGTGCTCCTACTTCACATTTAATCAAACAGCCGGTGCTCTGTTTTTTTCTCAAATGTTTTCTCTCAGGTTTTCTTAAGTGGAAACCAGGTACCTGTTGCCCATTATTTCCTAAATCTCACAACTAAAGGTATTTTTGTTCTTTTAACATTTATCCTGGAGAATTTGTCCTGTTGGTATTTTAAAGCCCTGTGCTTCAGGACTTAATAGTAAACTTTGCAGATGACTGTAAAGGAGTTGGAATGAGAGTCTATGATTCTCGATGAGAACAAATGTAAAATGCCCTCTTTGAGGTGAAGGTTGAGTCTGAACTTTAAAGAGTTCGATTGGACAGATTTTTGTTCAAGAGGAGTGATGGCAAGATGGAAAAGGAGATAAAAAGATTGATTGAGGCTTTGTCTGTGGTGTGTCTGTTTTTTTGTTGTTGTTGTTTTTGTTTTGTTTTTTAAAAGAGGACTGGTTCAAAGGCAAACATTTCCATTTACAAATCCATCTACAATCTGGCTCTCGCATATGGTCAAGTTATATGGTTCAAAGTACATTTTCCCATTTCTAAATATTACAACCATAAACCTTTGCATACTTATTATTGGGATTTCAGCCTCAGAGATAAGGTAATGAACTACCTAAATCCGTGGAAAGCCTGACGTAGATCTGCAGCTATTTCGCATCGAAAGAAGTCAGGGGAGGCAGTTCAGATATCTGATTAGTATGCATCCTGGACTCCTACTTTTGGAGGTTTCGCCAAGCTAATTCTACTTGGAAGACACCCTGATGCAGACTGAGGACTGGCCCTTTAAACACAGTTCACAGTTCTTCATGGACAGTAGCCTCCATGAAGACAGAGTGAGTGGTGCTCTCTTGAGTCATGTCTGGGTTTTCCTCCATCCTGGACATGTGGAAAATCGGTGGACCTGGACTTCCAAGTCCACCTAGACTTGGGAAAACAGAGGAAACTGTATGTCACTTGCCATTGCTCGTCAGTATACTTTAAATGTTAGAATAAGATGTGCCTTGGCAAGTTGCAGATGCAAAAACTTGCCTTATATCACAACGTGTGGGTAGATGCACTTTGGACAAATTTGATTATCTGGTTGACAAAATGTATGGTGGTGATATTTGCAGTGAATGACTTAACACATTTTTATTTGAATATATTTTAAAATGTTCCCACCATTGTTTCTTTTGCGAAACAAAAAAGTATATATTTGGATCTCATGGGCAAAACATTGGAGCTGATCAATTAATTTGTCTAAAATCAAGTTGGCTGTCAGAGTAAAACTTTAGAAACATTAGATAAATGGTTTAAGATTTCATCAACAGTGTTGCAAATGGGAATACACACGTGCACACACATTGTCACAGACTGCAGCAGTAAAGCGTAAATTTAGATTTAAGTGCAGCTTTTAACTTCAAATGGGACGCAACCCACAAAGAGTTTTTTTTTTTCTTTTTGTTCGTTTCCTCTGAGACTGCCTTGTAATTTCACAAATGTTTATGTAGTTACCAACATCAGTAAGTAATAAAACTGTCGGTAGAGGAGGGAACGCATGTTTAATGTGTCATAAAATGAGACATTCAAGTTGACACCTTTAAAAAAATTTCACCTTTTATTTGTCAAAGTTGACATTTAGATGTGATAATGGTTGACAGGTGCAATGATTGTGAGGAAAATATTAGACCTCCCACTGTCACGAGATTGCCTTTGAGCCACAAGGTTTCTTGCTCATTCGTTTCTGTAATCATTCTCAAACAAGAAAGTTTGGATACATTAGAAAGTAGCTCTCTAAGCCTCTGATGTTTCTCTGAAATGGGTCTAAGGAGAATGCACAGCGAGCTCTCTAACTAGAACAAACTATCACTTCACAGTGAGTAAAGGAGCAGAAATAAAGCTAAAGGAAAGTCTGACATGGAGCTCTGAAAGAAATGATTGCTCATCTATCACACGTACTTCCTGTGCCAGTAGTAATTGGTATCAGATCACAGAGACTGGAGATAATTAGTTGTCTCTTTTGATAAAATCTAAATGCGTTTTTCATAGGCTGTGTCGTGAATCGACATGGGGTGGTTGGACTATGATCCAGTTACAGGGGAAAAGTATTGAGCATGTTTTTTTTTGTTGTTTTTTTTTTTGCTGTAAATGTACTTCTTGTGAGACTATTGACATAAAATTCACACCACATTTTGGTAACAGCCCAAGAATCACGCATAT
>NW_015115707.1:0-12480 GCF_001443285.1 Poecilia latipinna
GAAAATGTACTCAAGTAAAAGTAAAACTACCACATTAACATTTGTACTTAAGTAAAAGTAAAAAAGTACTGGCTTTTAAAAATACTTAAGTATTAAAAGTAAAAGTACTTGCTGATACAATATCATTAAGTGAACCGATCGTATTTAATTTTAATACATTAGAATTGTGCCATTTTAATGAACAATGCCACAGATAAAGCATGTTTTTATTATGTTTACTCTGTAGCATAGTTTAGTTTATGTGATTCTATGCATCATAATTTCAGGGATGGAAACATCTTGTCTCCTGTCCTAACATAGCATGAACTTCACTTTTTTTGCCACTAGTGGCTTTTATTTTTAAAGAAATCCAACAGAAAGGGGATGGAAAGAAGGTGGGTGGGGGACGACATGCAACCGAGGAGCCACATAGAAGAGTTGTAGTCAAGACCACCTACCCAAGACCAAGTCAAGACCAAGACCAGCACCCCGTACTACGTGACACAAAAAAATTAAGTTTTACCTATCAAAATTGCTTCTCAAATTGATCTGAAAGATCCACAGAGATGCAAATCTCATTAATGCTACATTGTACTAACGTAAAACACTAATACAATTTCGACCTATGCTTGTTATTTATGGGCACTTAAAAGAAATGGATCCATCCACGGAATCACACATAAAGACAAGGAAGAGGCACTGGTTTACTGGAGCTCGTGAAAGAGGTGGAAATAGGAAAGTTAGAACAATTAGGGAGGCTGTCAGTTGAAACTCAGGTGGGCATGTCTTTCAAGATGGACAGAGTCTCAATAATGTATGAGAGGTTTAAAGTTTAAGCATGCATGTGGTAGTTATTCTCAAAAATGTTTGACAAAAAGATATTGTAAAAGATCTATAGAGAAGTGTGTGATGTGTGTAGAAGGAGAAAGTCTCAACATCAATATTTCCACTAAATAATATGCAAAAAAAAAAAAAGTTTGATAGAGGAAAAGCCTCTCAGATTCTCAGCTCAAAGCAACATGCCCAAACTATTTTTTGTTTGATGTTTGTTGTGAATGACTTTTACTCACAGATGAAGGTAATTAGTCCAACTTTATCGTTTATTGAACGTTCAGAAACTACATCGGCTGTGATGCGCCACAGTAATGGTAAACAAAGGTAAAATAACCCGAACAGATGATCAACTCAAAACCACTCGCACCTTTTTATTCTCCTTCTCTCTTTGTCATTTAAGCACACCCGTTGCCATGGCAACTGCCTGCCGCTCTGCAAGCTAATAAGCAGAGATTACTTTAAAAACACAACATTAAGTCCGTTACGATATTAGGTTTTCAGGCTTGATATTTATATTAATAAGAACTCCCCTGAACACAGTGGTGGCTGATTAGCTAAAAAAAATTAACTAATTTTAAACTCCTGTTCTGCTAGTTATTTTGGTAATGGAAGCAAAACGCACAGATTTGCGCCACACCTTGTAGAAACAATAACTACTGAGATTATTATTTTTGTTGGGTCATTAATTTGAACACGTTTTGTTGATTTTTTTAACGTTTTGATTAGTCAGAGGAGGACGTGTGGTCTCAGCGTCATGGCAACGTTCAGTTTGTCACCTACCGCCGAGATCGACTCAAAACCTTCAGCGATGGACGTATTGCGCCCCTGCTCTAACAAAGCACGAACAGTTCATAAATAATATGAAATGGGGAAAAAAAGCTAATTATTAACTGATTAAGTCGTGTTCTTGAAAAACTAATAAGTCACGGCTGATTAGTGGGTGCACTCACGGCTGCACATTGCACCCATTGATTTTTTACAGCAGACAGCCGCTCCCTCTCTTGCAGGTACCTCCACTAAATCTTTTAGGGGTACGCAGTACCCGACCATACCCGCCTATTTTCACCCCTTGGTTTTACCCACAAAATGATCGTGCTCAGCAGCAAACAACATATCCCCAACTACAGCTTAGAGTAGCTCATCCATGTAGCAGCTATGTAGCCTGACGTAATAAACATTTTGTTAGACAATGCCAAACATTGAGAAGTTTTAATTATTATCAAACGTTATCAAACATGGCGTTTTGAAGCCAAAAATACCTCAGAAATATACAGAGCCAACCATGAGAATCAACTCATTTAAAGTTTAAACTCAGTTTCACACAAACACAAAGACCCTAGCATAAATGTTTGGCTGTTGAACTGGGCCGTTCAAGCTAATTTTCTATTAGCAGCTTTACAAATCTTTTACATTACATTACATTACCAAGAAACATTAAAACAAACCTTTATCTTGGCTTTTTTCTATTCACTTTGCTCTTCTTCTCCCTCCCTGAAGGATAAGTCCTTTCTAGAGACATTGTTTTGCTTACTTGACTTCTGACCAGAGCTTTGGGCGTTTGGATGCGCTCTGCACATTGCACGGCAGCTCATGATACAGGCAAAAGTGTGAGTTACCTACCGCGGCCACCAGGGACCCCAAAGAGCAATTTATTTATTTATTTTTTCTTTTTATCAATAAAATAATGATTTCTACATACATGATCAAATATATATTATTGCAAAAACAAATCACTTCATAGTGAAATTGTGTGTTTTTGATATTATAATTACATAGAAATTATTACTAAAAAAATAAATATAAAATAAATAAAAAAATAAGCTCCACTGAGGGGGTCCCTTAATGGCCCTGGGGCCCTAAGTGGCTGCTTAGTTTGCTTATGCCTTGGGCTGGCCCTGGCCGCAGCACGACACCAAACATTCTCCTGGACTATGTGAACGGAGACCATGTGAGAAGCTTGCCTTGATCCTTGTTGTTATGATTATTTTCATTGTCCAGACAGAAGAAGGTTGCACCTCTAGCATTCATACATAGACAACACACCAGTTGTCTATGTACTACGCAAACGGAGACCACATAGTCCATTTCAGTAGGTTCAGTGGCACTAGGATAGCGATCCTAACACAATGGACCTTCTTTACACTGATCCTTGTAACTACGTGTGTGTCTCGATCGTGTCTGTAGCTGTATTGATATGCGTATTTTGCTTGCATTTCATGTATGTTCCATGTCAATAAGCCTGTGAATTTTCTAGAATGAAACAAGAGTTGGTTAAAAAAGAAACTATACACCTCGTATAATCATAGCCGGAGCATGTAGGTCGCTCCGTCCTGACACCGATCCTCTTGGACTACGCGAATGGAGATCAGCCCAGTTCGTGTTCGAGTTCGTGACTAGGGGCTGCACGGCACGTTCCTGTGATGTCGTTTTCATGCAGACCCTGCTGCTTTTCTGCACAAGAGGGTGTGAAGGTTCGTTAAGAGGAAGAGGAATAACTCTAATCATCAGGGATCAAAGATTACATCAGAAGTTACAAAAACAATAACCACCTTTAGGTAATAAAGTTTTGTATTGTTTTTATCAAGGCCCAAAAAGAGACTTTGTTTTTCATCTTTCTGCTGTCAACCTAACATCAGTTTGTTTCTGTCAGATGAAACTAGTGAGGGTCCCTCCCTCTGCTCCTGGCCTTGCAGACTGACACTTCTCTTCCATCTTTTATTTAGCTGTTTCCCAGCTAAGGGCTCCTCCAGACTGGCCATGCCTTCAGGCAAGCCCCAGGCCTCTCTGCCACAGGCCTCTGGAGTGAAGCTCTTCGGTCCAATTGCTGCCCCCGATGCACAGATTTCACTCCCTAAAAAGATGAAGCAAACACATGTTCACAACCATAACGCCACCTTTTGGTTTAATTCATTCATCTAATTATTCTTTTATCATAGTTTTTTTTATTAGCACACAAATACTAAAGACATAGTCAGACAGCCCTTTGAGGTGAGAAGAAGATGTTTCATTAATATCTTCTTTGTGGACCAATGTGCTTCAGAAAGGTGTAACCTAAAGGGTTTTTTAAAAGCGGTCAGAAGATCAAAGGAGGGTTAACATCGTCCATATTTTGGAATAAGGATGATGATGTTCAACATGTTTTCTTTTTCCTCTCTCTCCATGGATTTGCAGACAAAAGATGCATTCATAGCCTTTTGTACGTAGAAGGTTGCTGAGCCTTGCAAGAGACGGCAAACAGGAAAAGTCCTCGAACCTCGTCGGTGAGAAATACTTCCAGATCACCTCAAGATCAGCAGTCAGAATACAGGAAGTGTTGAGCTGACAGCTGTGTTCATATACATAAACACTGAAATGCACTGCTGGTGTTCTGGGACAATTTTTCATTATTCTGACTCAAGTAGAAGAGTAAACGGAGGAAAACAAAAAAGAAAGCGTTATGGTCAAATTTCCATTGTCTCTCACTTAAAAACCTCACATAAGGTGAGATCAGAAGCTGGTGTCTACACCTCTGTCCTCTTGAGGATATCAACAGACAGGTATTGTGTTCTAGTGAGCACATGTTTTCCGACACATCTCTGTCTGTACAGCATAATAGCAGCCAAGACAGCCTCTCTCTTCGCCGTTTGAAAGAAAACATGGAAGAGCATGAGTGAAAGTTTATTCCCCGGCTCACTGTTTTTGGACTTCACGAACGAAGATGGTTTTAAAAGGTGGATTCTGTTAAAAGAAAATAAAATGCATCTCCAACCTCGATTCTTCAAGGTTTCTATTTATACTTGCGGGAACATTTTTATTCTCTTTGGAATAATACCTTCCAAATGACTGAGAGAGTCAAACAGAAAAAGTAGAGGGGGAAGGGTTCCTTTCTTATTGTTTTGTTCTTATTGTTTTGTTGACTGGAAAATTCTGGAAATTGTGTTGTTTTAATTTCACTCAGCAGCTGATCCGAAGGGGGCCAAAGATCCTTTTTAAAAAAGTCAAAACCTCAAAGTGCAATATTCTCTGCTTTCTATTGCAATTACCTTCATTTGCACTCCTGGTAAAGATTAGCTAAAAGACTCAAGATAAATGTATCAAAAACTGGATAAATGCAGCTAAAGTTTTAAGTTCATACAATAAAGATGTATAAATGAGGAGAAGGAAGTCAAAAGAAATGGATTACAGCCATAGCTTACCACATACACAAGGATTTGCAATTACTCTTAAAATCTTCATGACTATGTTTGACAAAATCTTTAGTATTAATGTTGGAATATGGGGCACCCCTTCCATATCTCCAAACAACTGTCACCAGAACTCTTTAGTGAGCCATGCAGAGATTGTGTATGTCTCACTTTTTTCCACATAATCAGTCAGTTTCTCGCTGGTGAGGGTTTAACTAGGATACAACATTGTACTGTAGGTGTCAAAAATTATTCTCAGTATATATCTGTCACACAACTTAAAATCTATTATTTTGTTAATGGAATCAAAGAGGAATGAAAAAATGTGGTTACTTTTCTCAGAATAACTTGTCATTATTCCTTAAAAAGTGAAATGGTACAAATGCAGTGGATGGAATGAGAAGTTAAAACACTCATCATCCAAACATTATTTTCTTTTTTTGGCTCAAACACAAATGAGCTAATTATGTCACTATAATTAGTGATGGTGAAACAAAGCATTTAAAAAAAAAATCTGGTTAACTTTGTGCTCACAAAAAACACCCACACTCACCTCGAGGTCCGGTTGTTGATTCTGATTCTGGCATAAACTTCATAAACTTGAGGTTTTAGTTCAGCATAATATTTAATCTAAGATTGCTATTGTTTTATTACACCTTTTAAAAAATTTATATATAACAGGCAACGTAAAGTTATGTCTTGGCATATGAGAAACAGGAGACACTTCAAGGGTTCTGAATATTTACTCCATTTCACTAAAGTTGGACGAAGACCCAGGAAATCACATTGGTCCTACAGTTTGCAGGACAAGATTTGCTTTATTTTCTCTTTATTGTAGTTCAGTAGGTAGTGGCAGATTGGGACTTTTTCCTTGTACAGTGTGACATCATTATCTATGATTGCTCGACTTGTCTCAAAATCTGCTCCAAGAGACGTTCCTGACTGCTATAAATCCACAGTCTCAGATCTGCAGTGACCTTATTACACTTTGCCAATAATAATGCTCTCTCTAAAACCAATAAATTACATCCAGCAAACACATTTTATATTATTACTAAGAGCAGCAGTCAATCCTAAGCTCGAGACACTCAAAGATATTTTTAAATTCACTAAGTTGTCCAAGTGGATATAAGACCAAATCCTTCTTTGTTTCATTTGGGATTTACTTTATGTTATTAAAATCCATAGCCAAAAGACAGAAGGGAAAGCCTGTAAGTGATGTTTTCTTCTTCAAGCACTCCAGCAAACACTGTCAAAGTGCAAACTGCTGTGCTAACAGAGATTTGGAAAAACATCACCAGCAGCTGAGAAGAAAAGAGGAAGGAAAGGGATGGAAGGTGAGGAAATGAGCACACTTCCCAGAGGACAGGAAAACAAACAAATAGACTTAATCCTGTGGAAAGAGGAGAGGAGAGACATAGAGAAGGAGGTTGAAGTAAGGGGGGAACAAAATCATTGTTTGATTGCTGTTTATCTTAAACACTGATGGTAAAAGAACGTCCCTAAAGAGCAAATACGCCCAAACCACTGGGATGTCACTAAGTATGTGATAATGACCCATAGGCAGAGAAAGATCATGGTGGGGTGGTGTTGGGTAAACCAAATACGAGTGACAGGAAGACAGAATGAGAGCGGGAGCTCTTGGCTTGTGGAAAGTGTCTTGGAGATCCTCAGGGTTAAGGACTGTTTGGAAGTGGCCACAAGGGAAAGATAGTGGAGGACTGGCTGAGTGAATGAAGAGACAAGTTTTCTTTTCTGAAGAAATTTGCCAATTTGACTCTTTAGGTCATCAATCCATTTATCTGATACAGACATAATATTTTTTTGGTGTATTTTAACATTCAGGTGTTCAAACGCTTTGTACTTCAGACCTTGTCCTTCAACCTCCTTCCCTTCAACAGAAAGGGGAAAAAAAAAAGATCTCTCAGCAAGCTGGCCAACCCCTGCCTTTGTGCAAGATGCTCCTCCAGTTGGAGACTGTGCCTCCTCTTGACTTCATTTTTTATGCCTTTGTCAAAGAACAGACCCCTGCAGCGTAAAGGAGGAGAAAGATCAGTGAGAGAAAGACGAAGAGGACAGAGAGAGAAGACACTGATTAAAGACGTTTTTCTGTTTCTTGCTGTGAATGAGAGAGTATTCTGACATCTGCAAATAGACACGTCAAATTCAATACCTTCTTCGCTCTAAAATACACCCACACCATACCTTGTCTTTGACACAGTCCAAAATATTACAACACATCTCAGCCTGCCTCACCAGAAAGTTGCCACACAGTTCACACCTGATCCTTTGGCATTGTTTTTGCCCCGTCACCTGCTGCTTTCTTCTCATCCGCCTCCCTTTCAATCAGTCATTCTGTCTTTTGCTTTCAACGCTGCTATCATCCATCATCACTTTGTCTCTTCTCCCTTCTATTTGTCTCAATTCTTCGTCTCTCAGGGTGTTCATTGACATCTTTTGATAAGGGCATGGACCTAGGTCACTTTCTACTACATTGCTGTCAATGTAGTAGATATAGTAGTATCCTGATTTCAGGATTTGGGGATAAATAGAAAAAAAAATTCACAATGTTTGATCTAAATTTCCTAAAATGATTTCTGACAAAGTTTTTGGTTGAATTGTCTTTTTTTTATGTGATGTTCAAATACTGCTGTAGTGAGTTCTTATCTGTCCTGGCCAGGATATAGATTTTATGTGTCATGTTAAGGGAGTCAAAGTTTAATTACAAAGAAAATCCACTGTTTGAATTGGTCCTAATTTGAAATTCCTTTCTAACCTTGGTTTTGTGAGTTTGGATTTAGATGGCTTTCTTCTACTAAACAGAGCGATACCAGAAGATAACCTCTTCTGCTAGACCAACTTGTGATTGGGTTTAGAGTAAGCTAACTTTATCACTACCTTAAGAACCCTAAAAACAGATTAAATCAGTTAACATGCAGGACATTTACTTAGAGTTCAAGGATCTTTTATTATCATACCTCTTTTACTTGTTTGTGGTACGAAATTTGGATTCAGGTCTAAAGTGTTGATCTGTTTGGATATATACATGCATTTGGTGTGAATGATCCCTTAAAACAAACTAGTATTACAAAATGTATTCCATGATAAACTTTATCAACAACAAAACTCATTCAAAGTGCAGAGACACAGAGAGTGAAGACGTTTAAATAATTGCTGTCCTTCTTCTCTCAAGAGCTCTTTCTCTGTTCCTCCTTCATGACACTTCTTCTGCAGGGTCTCCCTCATGTCAACACTTCTCTCCTGAACCACTCCTTCCCTCCCATCATCTACCTCACCCATCACCTCCTTAATATCCCCATCTCTGTCTCCTCCCATTTCCTCCATCACCCTTTGGCACTGGTAGTTCTCTGAAGATGCTTCACTAAAACACATGCTGGCAGCCACCACATTCATATGCAAATAGGAACTATTTATGTGGAGACAAGTGCAAGTAGAAGAAAAAAAAATAAGAAAACACAAATACATGCAGAAGAAAACTCACAATCCTCGACAAGCAGAGAGATGTGTGCAAATACGGTAATGAAGGATGATTAGGGGCAAGAAGTGGGTGGCAGCTAAGACATGACCTCCTGACTCAAGTAACCACTCAGAGTGCACCGTACACCCGAACTGCTCCAACATCTCCACAAGGACTTGATTGCTTCCTGGAGAAACAGCATGTATATGTATGCGTTTGTGTGTGGACGGGTCGGTGTGAGCAAAGGTGAGGAAGAAAGTGAGAAAGATAAGGAGAGACAAGAGGCAGAGAGTGAAGCTGTCTTCTACCACCCTCCCCCTCTCACCAGATTGCTGTACTTAGCAGAAATCCTTGATGGAAGCGATTGTCCAATTCAGATTTACCCAAAGAGACCACTTGATGAAGAATGCTGAAACTGATTGGAAACTGTAACACAGTGTCATCTTTTAGCGCTGATTAAAGCAGATCAGGGACAAGGTAGGGAAGAGATCAGCTGCGTGTACATAAGGTTCAATTGCTAATTCTTTGACTCAGATATTCAGAGAAAGAGTTCCCCTATGCTGTCTCAAAGCATTGGGGGTTGCTTTACTTAGAGGGTTATCATCAACAAGTGGGGAAAAAAAAGGAATTAAGAAGTGAAACAGAAGCTCTGCAGCTCCAACTCAAGGTTTCAGTGAAACACTTGATTATGAAAAGATCCAGAAACTGTTGAAATCTTCAAGGTAACTTTTATACATGACATACATTGCTGCAAATAATTTCTCCTTGGTTAACATGGGAGAGATCTTGAGAGATCTTCACAAGTCATTTTTCCAAGTCCAACACCTTTTGTAATAAAAGATATCAGTCCACCAACCTTCATTCATACAGATTCTACTGATTCTGATACAGGATGACTGTTTTTATTTGAATGAAGTACGGGAGAGGTTTTAGCAGTATTCCTGAGATGACAAAGCCAAGAGCGAACCAGAGACCCAAGAATAAAAGGTTAATCAAAAAAGAAAACATCAAGATTCCTAACAGAATATTAGGAATAACATGCGAGTTGACTAGAAAATTCTCAATTTTTAGGAACAAACTTGTCTGGAGCACATATGAGGATTTCAGCTTTATTTTTCATTTCATTGTAGAAAGTTTCATACCATCCAATGTTGGAAAGAGTCTAAACCCATAAACAGCTCAAATGAAATATATGACTGATATCATATGCATATTGGTGGTAGGAGATTGACTATGATCAGCTCAGAATGTGCCGAGGAGGGAGCAAACCACGACACAGGTCCTTGTGGCACCCAGATCCTCATTCCTCTCCATTCTCATGCTCAGACTTAAGTTTTCTTCAAAACTGTTGTTGTAAGCTGGATGTATTGTTACAACCATACTGATAAGTGTTGAAAAAGATAACAATTGAAACACACATGGGCCGCAGAAAATAATCATGCATAAAGGAAGAGGCAGTCAGAAGGGAAGGATGGCAGGCTAGAAGTTTGGATTCGAAGGAGAAGCAAGGTGAGAAACCAGGCGACAAGGGGGGAAGCATGGTAAGAGACATAGAGGAGAGATGAGAGGAGTGATAACACAATGGACGCCTGAAGGACGCGTGTACTTCGATAACAGATGTCATCAGAGAAGATGCTATCGCTTCTCCTATCGCTCAGCACCATACACTGTTAATGGACAGCAAATGGAGTAAAAGCCACATGTGTGTGCAGTGTTTCCTACAGGCCGGCAAAAACACGGCTCCTTTGACTATAGCGCCACACACCAGCTTGAATTTCTTGACTCTGGAGCCTCTTCTGCCTCACCATTTCACTTTTTACTCACACTACATCTGTCTTTTCCCTGCCGAACCCACTTTCAAGCCATTATGTGGCTATTATATCACAAATGACTCATTACGGAGAACAAGGGAGCGAGCGAGAGAGGAAGAGGGGGGAGAATTATCTAATTGAATGAAATCATTTCTCCAAGTTGGCAAACTGGTTCAAGTGTTATTAAGTTGTTCACGGGTACGCATTAGCTCTCTGTGTCTCTCTGTGTTTGTGGGTAACAAAAGAAAATTTTCACTGGCAAGATGTGTTTGGGGGCTCGTCAGAACTTTTTCACGGAAAACACACACACACACACACACACACACACACACATCCATCCATCAGCCAATCACGCAGACAGATGGGTCATCAGCTCTCTAATTGTCTGATTGGCTGAAATCAGCAGCCAAGGATGCACCAGACGGTTAGATGACACATTAGGTTCTTTGAAGGTAAACAGGGAATGGCTGTTTTCATTATATGATAAAATGTGTATGGTATAACTGTTAAAAAAGTGGAAAAGGACCCTTAAAGTAAAACATAACATAGGAAAACACTTTCTGTTTAATAGGAAGTCATACACAGCAGTACTGTTAGTGTGTGTAGGTGTGTGCGTGCGTGTGTATGCGTGTGCACTTATGTTGTCCATACAGAGAACAGGGCCAAAACACATTAGGGCACATCTGTCCACTCCATACCCACTCCTCACACCCCTCATTCCTATTCTGAAGAGCTCCCTCTCTTTGTCTCTCAATCCATCCACATTTTGTCTTCAATGAATTCATCTGTGTCGAGTGTCTTTGTATTCTATAGAGGACGGCAGCCACTTAAATTTCTAATGTTGGTTAAGGGACTAACTGAAGACCAGGAGTATTTGTTTGGAAAATATAATCGCTTATGTGCCTAAACTTATATTTTTATTTATCCTAATCCTATTCTGAGTTGAATAAGTTGTTGGATGCAAAAGAGGGTTGGGTTTTGGGGGGTGGAAGATATTTTTACCCTGAAAACTCCCCAAAACAAAGGAAAGATACAAACAAAAATGTGGTTTCTAGCAAAATAAATAGTTTGGACACCTTTACCAAGTGTTTGTCCCATTCCTCACTTTTAAAGGATTTGTGTAAAACCCATTTCGGTGACCTGAGATGCTCATCAGACATAGATATTGTTCAGAAGACGGTACTGTAGAAAGTGCACTTCCTGTGGCAACACAAGAAGTGCAACCTACCACAGGAGCTGCTGGTCATCTGCTGTCTGTCCTATTTCATCTGTTTTCTGTGCAGTTTGTCTCATCCACAAAACAATGACAGAACCAGCCTTCAACGAACAATCGGTCAGAACTGACCTTCAATCAATGCAGATTTGCCTACTAGATTTTTTTCATATTGCTTGAGTGTTTGGAAGAAAATGCAGCTTGGAAACTGCATTTTTACAAGTGTCTAAACTGAACTCTTCCAGTCATACTGACCACTCAAAGTGCTTTACACTACAGTCACCCACTCCCACTCACAAAGCGATACACAGATCAATAGAAAACTTTGAATTAAGTGTTTTGTCCAGGGGCACATCAACATATGACAATAGCTGAAATCGAACGTACAACCTTTCAATTATAGAACCACTGAACTAGATATGCTGCAGTTGTCTACTGTGCAAAGTGAGGGAAAGCTGGCATAACTTACTGAACTCAGTCCAGGAGTGGATTGTCTTTAATTGAGGTTTCTGCACAGTTTGGAGAACCAAACATATTATTTCCTCTAAGTTTCGCAAACACTTCCGTGCAGAAACATTCCTAAAAAGCTCAGCCTTGAATCTATTCATTTCTCTTTTACTCAAGATTTTCATCTCTTACAAAGGCCATTTACCGAGGAACGACTTTGTTACGCAGTTAATTTCAATCGCAAAGATACACACTTGAGAGATTGTGCGTGCACGCAAGCACGTGTTTATGTTTGCACATAATCTGTCATTCTTCTTTTCTTTTCCCTCGGCTCGCCAAGCCCGACCCGACGCTTCAGCTGCCTCATTTTGTCTTTGTTTCAAATATTTCACTTGTACGACTTAATTCAATGCATCTGCCCATTGTTTTATCTTCCTCTTACTTGCTCTCTGTGTAGCGTCATAATTAAAGAGCAATGATATACACTCCTGATCAAAATCTTAAGACCAATCAAAAAATTGCAAGAATTTGCATTTTTTACTATTGGATCTTAAG
>NW_015115707.1:16035-19645 GCF_001443285.1 Poecilia latipinna
TCTCAATTAGGTTTAGATCCGGAGAACATGCAGGATGGTCCAAAAGAGTGATGTTATTCTCTTGGAAGAACTCCTTTGGGCATTGTGAACTGCAGCATTGTCCTGTTGAAAAACCCAATCATTACCACACAGACATTACCTCAGTCATGAGGGATGCCTGCTGCAACATCTCCACATAGCCAGCTGCTGTTTGACGCCCCTGCACAACCTGAAGCTCCATTGTTCCATTGAAGGAAAACGCACCCCAAATCATGATGGCGCCCCCACCACTGTGCCGTGTAGAAAACATCTCAGGTGGGATCTCCTTGTCATGCCAGTAACGTTGGAAGCCATCAGGACCATCAAGGTTAAATTTTTTCTCATCAGAGAAGACAACTTTCTTCCACTTTTCAATGTCCCATGTTTGGTGCACCCTTGCAAAGTCCAAACAGGCAATTTTGTGGCGTTGAAGAAGACATGGCCTCTGAAGACGTTTTTTCTCTCACAGATGCTGTCTGATGGTTATTGGGCTGCAGTCAGCACCAGTAATGGCCTTAATTTGGGTAGAGGATCGTCCCATGTCTTGACGGACAGCCAATCGGATCCTGCGGCTCAGAGCTGGTGAAATGTTTTTGGGTCTACCACTTGACTTTTTTGTTCCATAACCCTCAGGATCATTTAAAAAATGCAAAATGACTGTCTTACTGCGTCCAACCTCAGCAGTGATGGCACGTTGTGAGACTCCTTGCTTATGCAGCTCAACAATCCTACCACGTTCAAAGTCAGTGAGCTTTTTTGCTTTTGCCATCAGGGTTCTTGACAGTGTAAAGACTTGACAGAAAATGACTTGGAATCAAGATTTTTGCACAGCTTTTGGCTTTTAAAGACTATGGTCTTAAACTTTTGATCAGCTGAAAAAATCATGTTTGAGTGTAAATGCAGTTTTCAGAAAATTCCCCGCTCAAAGGTTCTTGTCTCTTGCATTGATTTTTTCCTTTAACATTGTGAAGCTCTACTTAGAACCTTCTTAAGATCCAATAGTGCAAAATGCAAATTCTTGCAATTTTTTGACTGGTCCTAAGATTTTGATCAGGAGTGTATGTGGATGTATGTTGGGAAATAATTCAATGGAATGTATGTAAACATTCCAATAATTGACTTTATTTTATCATAAAATAACCTCAGTAATTATGACTCAGATTTCAAATCAAGATTGTACTTCTTAAAGAAAAAAGTTATCTGAAATCAACATAGGTCAGTATGAAAGTTCAGTTGCCACCTTTGCTAAATCTCAAAGGTTCACTATTATGTAAAATTCACTTTTTGAACATTTCTGTACTCATCTCCTGCTTCTACGAACAGTCCAAGAGCTTTTTTCTGGTGTCTGCAAAGCGCCCTGTTTTAAGAACCTCTAAATTGTTTTGTCACAATTTTGTTACTTATCAGTTTTAAGCAATGTCCAGCCCCTCACCTGGCAACACCAATGGAACTCCACCCACTTCATTACAATACAACACTGGTTGTTCTGCTTGATTTATGCTGCACAATGGCTGTTGGATATGGAACATATTTTGCTGTTGGCTGCAATACAGATCATGTGTCCAGTCACATACAACAAAGCAGTGTGGCTTCATGTCCCTGTGATGTTGCCAGAGAAAGTTGTAGTTTGTGCAGATCAATTTAGGAAGGACTTTTTTGAAAACTACTAAAATAATTTACCTAAAGACTTGGACAGAAGGAAGGTTTTGTTCCTGCTGTTCATCACAAATCTGCAGATGATGGCATACATAATGGTGTTTTGTTTGGTATTGTTGTTCAGGGTGAACATAATTTGTTATTTGTCAACACTGAATGATAGCTTCTGCTAGATCTACTTGTCATCTCCATTGAATGTTGGAATTGTAGTAAACTGAAAGGGATAGTCTGTATTGAGAAGACTGTCAGGCACTCAGACACACTGACATTGTCTGTTTTTTGTTTTTGTTTTTTTTGTTTTTTTACATATAGAGATAATTGCTTCTCCTCTAACTCTAAAGGTATATTTTTAAAAAAGGTCGCATTTGCGGAAAAAAAAAAATTTTGTGCTGAGTTATTGTGCTTTTGGGTCTGCTTCCGGGTCAAAGACATATGGTTGTACCACTGTGCAACCATGTGTCTGAGGAGCTAATGAAAGCAGTGAGTTGAGAGGACTTGGCCAGCAGCAGCTAATTTGCATAATCATGATGTAGTCTTAAACAGCACATTCCGCAAAACAAGCAGAATTGATTGAGTGAAATCTCAATATGCAAGAATGATTTTATATATTAAATGTAATGAACATGTGTGGTGTAGCTCACAGGCCTATCCTATTGCAAGAATAAAGAACAATAATGTCTTCATATTTATCAGTCTGGAAAGAGTTAAAAGGCAGCTTGTAAGGCTTTGGGACTCCAGTGAACCACACATGGAGAAAACATGGAACAATATTGACCCTTTTCCATTAGTGGGCAGCTTACCAAAAGTACATGAAACTAACACAGCAATTCAGAAACAGACCATCATATGATATTCAAAATTATGATAGTAGTGTGTTGGTCTGCGTAAAAAACAATAATTTATGTTCTAATAAATCATATTGTTATTTGAAAACTGTATTTTGTATTCGCTGTTATCTTGGTCTATCAAGATTTATTTATTTTTTGATCATCATGTTCAGTCAAAAATACAAAAATAGTGAAAATCTTTTTGGGAAGAATTCTCAACAGTTGAAAAATTTAAATAAATTAATACAATAAAAATATTTGTGATGATCGTCTATGATTGATAAAAAAAAAATTGTTTTTTTAATTGCTCTGAAAATTCCAACTTCAAAATCTGATTCATTGAACAACAGTGGAGGGAATTACAAAGTGAGTTCCACTTTTATTTTACAGTTCTCACTAAATAGAGCAAGACATATAATCCTGTTTAAATGAAACTTCCCTCTGTGTGCTGAAGGTAATATATGCTATGATCTTTAGCTGATTGTATCAATGAGTTATTGTGCATCTCATTACAGTAAGAACTCCTAGAAGAAAAGATATGGTCAAATGCTGCCCTCAAGTGCTGCTCAGAAGCTACTTTCTGCTTTGGAAGCCCTAAATATGGATTATGGTGCTCCATAGAGCTATATATTCTGAATAACAAGAAAATTGAGCCATTTGTATACCTCTCTACAACAGTTTTATTTCCCAACTGCAACAGCACGTTATTTTTGTGAAAATGCTAAATAGTGCATTCACCCAAAAATATATTTCAATGTCAGTTTTTGTGACAAATAAAAAAATGTAAACCATTTATTAAATATACCAGTCTTATGTTGCTATTTGAAAAGTTATTGGCATATTAGAAAGTATCAGACTTTATGTACAACTGAGTGAACACTCTGGCTTGTATTCAGGTGTTCTCAGACACCAAATCAAGGGCGTAGGTTCGGTCTAAGTTTTGGTGGGGACCTTGGTGGGGACCTTGGCACCCCCCCCCTCCCCCCCGCGCACAGTGAAATCCCCAAGAGCACGGAACATTTTTGAGAAGGGGGGCGGGGGGGGGAGGAAACCACATTGGCTTAATAACCCCTCCCCCCAACCATAACCATATCATACATCTTGTGTAT
>NW_015115707.1:20399-28520 GCF_001443285.1 Poecilia latipinna
TCAGCTGAAAGAATCATGTTTGAGTGTAAATGCAGTTTTCAGAAAATTCCCCGCTCAAAAGTTCTTGTCTCTCGCACTATTTTTTTTTTTTCCTTTAACATTGTGAAGCTCTACTTAGAACCTTCTTAAGATCCAATAGTGCAAAATGCAAATTCTTGCAATTTCTTGACTGGTCTTAAGATTTTGATCAGGAGTGTATAATTACCGTGCATATTTACCTCAAGTCCTGTCCCAGTGAATGGGAACCCCCCTCCTCTTTTGTGGCTCAAATGTTATTATTTGCATCCTGTTTGGCTTCTCAGCTGTCCACTTATTAGGTCCTCAGCTTTGAGAAAATTAATGACCCCATATGCAAATTAGAAAAAAAAATATGCAAAAAAA
Organism: Poecilia latipinna; assembly: GCF_001443285.1. Lineage (NCBI taxonomy): Eukaryota > Metazoa > Chordata > Actinopteri > Cyprinodontiformes > Poeciliidae > Poecilia > Poecilia latipinna. Next base: position 20,781 of record NW_015115707.1, read on the forward strand.
GAAGAAATAATCAAACCATACACTATGCAGAATTTATGTAAAGAGTATGAATAGGAGTCTTATTTTGTCACATATAAAGGTCCTGTATGAACACTATGCATCTCCACCAATGGAAGTATTCAAGGAAACTTCAAGTTCACTTGAAACTTACAATAGTCAGTGGTGAATAGCCCTTAAAAATGTAGTGCTAGACAAACAGAAAGGTGATGACCTTGGTTCAGTCCTAAACAGACAAAGCTGTGCCTTTATGCAAATTGTTGCTGTCTTGTAAAGGGTCACCAATAGCAGAAAAGAAACTAATTAACCTTTTTTCATCATTCCTTCTCTTTCAATTAAAGGAAGACATCCAACTTTCAATAGTGCGCTCCATTTTTTTTTTAAGTTTCTTTACAAATTCCTTAATTGCCCTTCGATCATGGAGGTCTTCTTTTATGAAACTCATGTCTGATGTTATAAGAGAAGAAAAAATTATTCTCTTCAAAACAGTATGCCTTCAAAGTTAAAGATACCAAAGTCTTTTTTCCTCAATTTTTTATTTATTCACATTTGATTATTTTCAAGTTTTGTACTGTATTTTATTCTTAAGGGAAAACATTCCCTCAGATGCATCTTTCAAGCATTGTAACCTTCTCTATTTAATTATTTCACACTAATCATATTTTCTCTCTTGACATTTCATAACTCCCAGCTCTTTGAAATGAAAAATCTCCCAAAAAATGTCATTATGGTTGAAATTCCTGTTTGAAAATGCAGAAATTTATTTATTTGCTCCTGACTAGGTAGCTTTTGCATTTTTTTCACTCCAAGGCAAAACTAAGTTGGCCGTGAAGTTTGGGCCTTTTTTCCTTCTATACTTTAGGATCGGTTTCAGAAGAAATGAACTTGACTGTGGTTCAAATGAGGCTTTAGAAATGGTTCCCAAACGTTTCAGCTTCACTGGAAATAATTTGTGACCCCGACTATTCATCTATTCATCAGATATGAAAATATTTACTCACAAAACCCAAAAACTCGAGCAAAATAACATCAATCTATCTGCCAATGTGGTTCATCTCCAGCTTTGTAACTCTGAGCGTGAACATCTGTGAACATCAATGTTCAAGTCTTTTGGCAAAGTCTACTTAGGATTTATGTTTGAACTTTGACTGGGCCATTTTAGCACATGAATATAGTATTTAGTGTTGGCTGGATTTCGAACAGGTTACCTCGCTCCACTCTTCCCACAAACAGCTTCCCCTGTCTCTGCTAAGCAAAAATCTCACAGCATATGCTGCCACCACTATGCAGACAGAGCATTCAGGGTGACACATTTTCTTTCTGAAACACATAAAGGCCAAAACCACACCATAGCACATTCCTGTTTGCTGTGTCTACAACAGTAGCTCTTCTTTCTTGCCCTCGGTGATGGCGGATGCTTTTTTCCTCTCCTCCCTTCCTGTCCTTGCCTGCCCTGCTTGCTCTGTTTTTATGCTGCCTTTTTCTCTATTTTTGGAGCCTTTCTTTGCGCATCCTCCAAATCAGCAAACTATGTATCTGGTCAACTGGTCTCTCATTGCAATTGATCAAATTTTCTCGACGAGAATACTGATCACAGGAGAGCCCTTTTGTCCTGCGGGTACACACCCAGAGGGATTCACCTTGGATTTATTCATGATAACAGGATTTCTGCTGTTTGGAGCTTGCGGATACCTGGCTTATCGACAAATTGGTGATAGACTTGGCTGAACTGGCCAACACTCAGACTGTTGGTGTGGACAGAGATGCAAGTTGGATGTGTCTTGCTGTTACTCGCAGCCCAGTTGAGGACTCCAAAACTCACTAACGGAATGGAATTGGTCTTAGCTCTATAACTTTAGAGCATACTTAGAAAGTCCGGAGTATACTTATACTTACTTACACTTATTTAGCAACCCAGAACAGGGATTAGAACAAACTAAGAATCCAGAAAAACTACCTTAGCAACTACTTTTTAGACTCCTATTCTTCCAACCCCGAAAAGGAACCAGACCAGAGGATACTTACTTATACTTATCTACCAACCCTGAATAGGAGTATCTAGCTTATATACATTGGATCAACATTATTAGATTATTTTTCTTCTTTTGCTTTCCTTTGGTTTGTTCTTTTGTTTGTATTTCATTTTAATTCATGTAAACCACTTTGAATTACCTTATTGCTGAAAATGTGCTATAAAATCACAATTACCATTACATCCAATTGTCTTGTGACATTTTGAGCGAATGTGTTAAAATGTTGCAAAGAAGAAAATGTGAATCCAGTGTGTTTATCTTCTGATCTGAAGCAACTTGACCAGGCTATGCAAGACCTAAAGCGTTAACGTCACGCATGGAACATACGTTTTCAGCGATGTTTTTGCATTGGGCAACTTGGAATTGCTCTCTTCTCTGTACCTGCCTTCCTGTCTTACATTCAACACAAATGTCATCAGGTTATCAAAAAAAAAAGATGATTTTTTTTTATTATTATTATTTTGAAGGCAGTGGGCGAATGACTATTTAATGCAGCCTGCATTAAATAAATAGTAGAAACACAATGGGAAAGGAAAGGACAATATTAGAATAATTTTAAGGACGACTGTACACCCACAAAAAAAGATCAATTAAAGCATTAGGATCTCCTTCAGCTCTGTTCAAGGAAACCTGTTGGCCTTGATTGAACAAAAGAGGCCTGATAGAGACATGTGCACCATGATTCCCTTCCACTCCATCGCATGCCCTGCCTCTCACCATCAACCATTAAGTAGACTGATCGCATATTAAGAATACATGGCTCTCAGTTTTGAATAATTCGCCTAATGTTCTGTCTGATACAAACTTTCAGTGCCACAATGCTGCAGTTTGAGGGTCTACATAAAAAGAAGCTGCAAAGCCAAACCATTGAACATCAAGTAGGTAGAGTGTAGGTGCCGCTGTCTGGAAGCCGATTCATAGACGCACCGCCCTCGACCCTGCACCATGGCAGACTCAGTAAGTATGGAAGAAAAAAATTCAGCCTCTTTACCTTGTGGATCTACATATTCCACCATCCAAATACATAAAGAATCACTCTGAGCCTACTGTATGCTGAAGAAAACTATGGCTTTGTCTGACTCTTTTGTGCATGCCTGTCACTTTCCAAGTGAAATGAGGTTATTATATGAAATCTGGAAACCAAAGAACAAAATCAGGGCAGAAAGTGATTGAAAAAAAGAGAAACACTGCAGAGTGGTGGGTTACAAAAATGCAATATAGCAGAAGACCTAAAGAAAATGAAAAGCCCCTCAGATGAATACATACTCCAAGGAAACAGAAATACAGTGAGTGTTTAGAGGAGTGGGGCAAACAGCATACATCTCCATACTGATTATGCACCGTCTATTGTTCAGTGGCTTGTTAATTATTGCAATGCGTGCCTCCTCTTTTCAAGACCATTATGAAGCTTAAATAAGAAGTCTGACCTCCTTCTGTCTGAGACTTGTTGGTTCTTACATTGAAAGGGGGGCAGAGAGTGGAAAAAAAAGAGAGAGGGGAGAAATGGAAAAGAGGGAGGTCTGTCTTATGTAGCCTCGAAGAAACAGAGAAAGGACGGTTAAAGCATAAAGACGGAGATGAAGCGAGGCTGAACGTTTTAGTAAAATTGCGTTTTATCAAGAAGGAAAGAAAGAGGGCAGATGAAACCTTGGGGGAAAAAATATTTTATAAAAATCTGTCTAGTTGTGTGAGGATTTGGTTCTCTCTGTAATGTTCACATTATAGTTTTATTGATAGGGAAATCTGGGATTGTTCAAATTAAAGATTGTGTCTTTACAGGTATTGTTAGTTGTGGAGTACACATCGCCAACATCATTGTCTGACCTCACATATGTACTTCTAAAGGTAAGGTAATTTTATTTATATAGCACAATTTCAGCAACAAGGCAATTCAAAGTGCTTTACATGAAAGAAAGAAAGAATGTTACAAAATTCCCATGAACACACTCCAGGGGGTTAGGCTTTGTGTCTATCTTTAGAAAATTTCTGCAATTTCTCTTACTCTTGTGAGAATCCATGTAAAGCCATGCTAGCACAGCAGCACAGATAGATGCGACAGGAGCGCATAAAAGTAGCATCAAATATTTATCCATAGAAATTGTTTCATCAGAAGCAAGAAGAGGACAAATATTTTTAACCTTTATTTCACAACAAATAAAGATGTTTTTTTTTTATTTTTTATTTTGAGATGAAAATATTTTTATGCAAGAGAGTCCTGGCCAAGACTGGCAGCAGCACAGATGTTACAGCAAGAACAGAAAAAGCTAACAGTGTCACAAATAAAAAAAATACAGCATTCCCCATTTATAAAACATTTACAGACAGTAAGAAAAGTTTTAAAAATATTTAGAGACATCTTCATGTTCATGATTTTCTGTAAGTGGTTCCAAGAAGATGGAGCAAAAAACTGAAAAGATTTGTGTACAAATTCAGTTTGGATTTTAGAAAGTAAGTGAAAATAAATTCTCACAATGAAGAGAGTATCCACTGGAGAACTTTCTGTTAATAAAAAGCAACAAATACGATAGAAATTCTAATATGGCCTTATGAATAAAAATATGCCAACAATGGAGTGTCAAAGGCTGCCATCGAACCCGGTTTCACAATGTACAGTGATGTGTAAAACCTGTTAGACATGTCATTGTTGGGATCAGAGTTTTTTTTTGTTTGTTTTTAGTCTTGGGTTTGGGTTTTGTTTTGTTGTTGCCTGTTGTTTCCTCACCATCCACCAGAGGTCCTCGATGGCTGAGTCCCTGGAACATGCGGTAGTAGACCCTGTTGATGCACCTGTGTTTAATTTGAAGAGGGCTGAAGTGGAGTATTTATGCTGCGGCTGGCAAACGCTGCGGTGCCTGAGTGTTAACCTTGAATGGTTTTCTGCCGTCTCCCAGTGTGTAGTCTGTGGATTCAAGTCTCCTGGAACCTCGTCGTCTCAGGTCCGATCTGTCGGAAGCCACGTCTCCGAGCGATCACCGCTCCGACCAACCTTCCGAGGAACCGTTTCCCCCTCTGACGCCTCAGGTATTACCTGTTGGAAGCCAGTACCCTTGCCCCTGGATGTATCTGAGTTCTCCGTTTGCCAGCCGTCCGCTACAGCCTCTCTTACCTGTCCGTCCTCCATCGTGCACCGCTCGCTGGATTAGCGAGTTCTGGACCTCCGTCTTCAGTAGCGACCTCAGGCAACAATCAAACCCATTTCAACCCCTTTCCCAAGTAAGATTCTCCGCCTAATCTCTGCGTGATCTTTCTGCTACCGACTGTTACTCGCATCTGTCCTCTCAGTTGATGACCTTGCAGTCCCAACCCCGTATCCAGAATTCCCCCACCACTTCTCTTTAATAAACTTTATTATTGTGATTCGCTCTACTGGTTGTGTTCTTACATGTGGGTACGTTCACTAGAACCCATTATGACAGTCATAAATATGAACAGCTTCTGATGAATAGTAGTATCCAGCCAACATGTGAGCTAGCATTAGCTTGTAGTGCCGCTAGTACTGACAGGGAGTTATAAAAGCAATTGTTTAAACCTGCTTTTTTGCCATTGACTCAGAAGTTACTGGAGTGTTTTATGATCCATTTAGATTAATAATTTTGTGGTTTTCAGTAAAAACTATTCAATTATTTGCTGTATTATAGGAATAATAAAATATGGTCTAATGGATAACAAAGCACTGAAAAACTCTGCAAAATAAAAAAAATCTATAGGTATTTTATGAAGCAGAGACGTTCTGTCTAGACTGGGAGAATGGATGTCTAGAGTAGATGATGGTATGCAGCGTTATTGCATTTTTATGAGAAAAGCCTTAACAATATACATGAAACTATTGAAAGGTTTGTGTTTTCTTGCCTGAAATTTCAGGTCTGTTGTTCTGATAAAATAAACAAATTCATTCCCAATGGAGCAGTACTATTGCTGGTTATGCTAACCACTGCCATTTGGATAAACTGAACCTTTTGATTAATAAACCTGCTGTAAAACTATATTTTTAGGAAGATAATTATATATTTTAGAGAAATAAAAGGCAAGAATGCCAGTGATGCGTTTCTGAAGGATGTAAAAGGATCAAGGGTTAAAAACGAAGGGTGACAATATGTCGACAAAGAAAGTTGGAGAAGAAAAAAACTGAAAAAAAAGTAGAAGCTGGAAAAATAAAGTGAACACAGAGGAGAAAGTGACAGAGGTAGGAGGAGAATCAAAGTTTTGTTAAAAAGATTGGAATAAACTGCAAGGCGCACACACTCGTTTTAACACCTCTTCAGATCAGGACACGGTCACTCCTTTCGTATAAATGAATAGTAATTGATTGGAGCAAGAGCAGCAGATAATGGCCAGTGTGGCTCCTTCACCACCCACTAATCTACTGAGGAGAGGATACGTAGGTGTGGGCTTTTTTGTGTCTTAAGTATCAGTCTCCAGTCTGTTAGAGGAGTGAATGGAAGTTGTTTGACAGGCAGATATTAGGCCGTCATGGCCAACGTGAATAAAAGAGACTCGGATAGCAAGAACCCGTAAAACAGTCATTAATGTACGCACCTCGCTCTCCTCTGGAGGAGACGAAGACGGGAGCGTGTTCGCGGCGGCACACTTAGAGCATCAGATGCAGCCACGGGGGCCAGAGGTGAGCGCAGCATCTCTCCCAGCTCTGAGGAGAACGCAAATTATAGGACTGACACCAGAAACTCATAAAAAGATGTTTGTTTTATTTATGTATGTGCCTTTATGTTCAAAAGAGAGGGAGTTATATGAATGTATAGACAAGAACAGGGAGGTTGCAATCATCAACATTTAAGTCATATTTAAGGCTTTTGATGATTTATATGAACCATTTTACTCCCAGGTGAAATGGTCATTATCAAAATTATACATGAAGACTCAAATGTACACAAAAACCGCCTTTGATATTTGACTCAATGCCCCTTTGCAAAGTGTGCATTGACTGCATGCTTTTTGTAGTCATTAACAGGCGAAACTCTAGCTGGATATTAGACGACTCTTCTCAGCAGAATCAGTTAATATCAGGTGTTTTCACATTAGCCATGTTTAAAACATCCAGTTTCTTTCAGAGGTATGGTTCAGGTGGACTGAAGACCATTCCAGTAGCAGGAAGTGAAATACAGCGCAGGGCATTCTGGGTAAATACAACCAAGACAAACATGCATGTCTAGTACTAGACTAGCAAGAGAAATGGCTCCTGGTCTTTTACCAAAGAAACATTTACAATTTGTGAAGAGGACAGTTGCATTCAGTGTCTTATTCAGAGGTTTTGAGTCATTTCCTCCTGTAGTTTGTGTTGCAGTACCCCCCCACGGAGAGGGGTAAATGGGTTGCTCAAAGGGTATGGATTGTTTGACACAGATCAGCTAGAAATGTAACAAACGTAGGTTTGGAGCTCAATCAAACAGAGTCTACCAGACTATCAGGTGTGAAAGTATCCTTGGTTTCCTGAGGCGGACTCAGCTGTTAAGCATAGACCAAATATTTTCTATAAAGCAGACACTGTTGCCTTGGGAAGCACATTTAGCAAGCTTACAGTTTCCCAGTTTCCTACTTTATTTTTTCCAGAAGATTTTCAAATGTGTAGTTGCGGCAATGAATTTGTTGAAACATCCAGTAGTGTTCAGATCTCAGTGTTGCATAGTTGGAAATTTGCAATATTTCAGCACCATTGAGGGCAAAATGGCAGTCACTGTATATGAAAGTTTGCATA
>NW_015115707.1:32175-33830 GCF_001443285.1 Poecilia latipinna
GAAGCCTGAAAACCTAAAATCTTAACGGACTGAATCCGTTGTGTTTTTAGCTAATCTCTGCTGGGTTTGTGGGGCGCAGGTGGTTGCCACGGCAACAGGTTGATTAAACGACAATAAAAAGGTAGGAGCGGTTTAGAGTCATTGCTGTTATTTTACTTTTGTAATCAGACAACCTGAATACAGGTAATTTGACCTTTAGTGAAGGTTCAGAATGAAGAATGGATAAAAGTTGAACTTGTGCTACAATCTTTGCCTCTCGGTTCCTTAAGTGTGCCAAGTGTGGGCCACATGCATACATGTATATGCATATAAAGTAAATATGACTATTAATTTAAGTAGTTCTTTGTGGATGTATAACTTGCCCACCTTAGTTTCCCTCTTTGGTCAACATGTGCCTCAACATTTGGTTACTGTTCCTTAGAGGTGGGCAGAGGACCCACAATTTGTACTCCAGGAATAACAGCAGCACTTCAACATGTTTTTACTCAGAGTAAAAAGTAGCTGAATAAGAAATTACACAAGAGTAAAGAAGCATTTGGTAAAAAGTGTATCAGTACTGAGTAACTGATCAAGTTATCAATTATTTAATATCTAAAAAAAATACACAATTATTGGGCCCAAAATATAAAGTTCAGTGGAAATTTTAGTATTTCAAAGACGAAATGAAAATTTTGATCTAAATAATAGTGATGTTTCATAATAAAATGACTTGAATAAAAGTAAAAAGTTAAGTAAAAGTATTCATAAAAGTTCATTTGTGTTTCAAAAAGTTACTCAACTATATTTGAGTAAATGTCACTACTAAACTCTGCCCTTCTGAGGGAACAGGAGAAGGAACTGTTAAGGAAATAAATTAATCTTATTTTGATATTAAACACTGTTTCAAATAACAAACCAATCAGGAATAACAACCATAACATTATGTTTATTCAAGGGTGAAGGAACAGAATGACTGTGGAGATTCTGTCTGAGAGGGGGACCACGGCTGACACGGAGAACAGTGAGGAGAACAGTCTGCACTGTGAGCAGCACCAGAACTCCTGATGGGTCTCCTTCAGGAAGAACCAGAGAGATGGCCGACCTCCGCAGAGAAGAGTTCACCCAAACATCAGAGGAAAAATGAATGCTGGTGCTCAAACAGAGCAGCCTCTTTTCTTAAACCCAACACACACAGGGTGTTGTGGCCTTGTTTAAAAACCTGCTAACTTCAATTTAACTCAAACACAGAACATCCAGAAATGTGATGAACTTCAGACAGAGTGAAAATAACACAATGAGAAGAAAACATTTGTCTATATCACTCTGTTATACAGGACATTAACATTTTACATTTTAAAGTGTTTGTTCCAGAGCAACTGATACAAACGATAGCATTAGCTCGTCCATTAATCAGATATTTATTGAGGCCAGGTGTGACAGAAGGAAACACCTGAAACATGCAGGGCAGACCGACCTGAGGACTGACTGGTTAAACTATTTCACTGACACTTCAGATTGCAGATTTCCAATTGAAGGCATCCGTAAGTGAACACAATCATTATTTAATAAACCAAGCTGTGTAAAATAACTGTTATGGTTACTATTAATAACCCAATATGTCATGTTTGTTCATTTCTAGTACATACAAGGTACTCCACTCACTGTTTAGCTTCATG
>NW_015115707.1:38547-39981 GCF_001443285.1 Poecilia latipinna
GAAATATAGTCACAGACTAACGAGGAAGTTAGTCCAAGTTTGTCGTTTATTGAACGTTCATAAAGTACAGCGGCTGTGATACATCCCAGCAAAGGTAAACAAATGTAAAATAACAGCAATGACTCTAAACCTCTCCTACCTTTTTACTGTCGTTTAATCAACCTGTTGCCGTGGCAACCACCTGCGCCCCACAAACCCAGCAGAGATTAGCTAAAAACACAACGGATTCAGTCCGTTAAGATTTTAGGTTTTCAGGCTTCATATTTATTTCTCGGTTAACAAGCATCTCCAATCATGAACACAGCTGTGGCTGATTAGCCAATTTAAATTTCTGCTCTGCTCATCAGGGTCTTTGAGTCCCTTTTTACTTTTGTAATGGTACCGAAATGCACAGAAAGGCGCAACACCTTGTTTAAACAATAATTACTGAGATTATTAATTTTGTTGGGCCATTAATTTGAACACGTTTTGTTGATTTTATCCTTAATAAGATGTATTGGATCAGAGGACGTGCTGGTCTCAACATCCTGGCGGCGTTCAGTTTGTCACCTACTGCCGAGATCAACTCAAAACCTTCCGCCATCGTAATTGAGCACCTATTGATTAAATATGACTGTAGTTGGACAACAAACATCAGCGTTAGCTTACCCCGTGCAACGTCTGGGCAACGGGAGGATCCTGGCCGGACAGCAGCGGTGCATGTCTGAAAGATGGCCTCGGATGCAGATCTCCAAGGCTTGGCACTCTCATTCTCTCAGCTCGATGCTCCATAGAGCTGCCTCTGGATATTGCAGTTCACTTACGATGTACAGTAAAGTCTGCTCCTTATAGTTGGACCACAGCTGGTAGCTACGAAGGCGTCTCGAACCTTCAATCGTAAGCCAACTTCAGCGGCCGCTTCGTCCAAACTATAAAACCCCCGACGGTGAAGCTCTGAGTCCATGAGAGCCGCCAGCTGAAACACGTTCTGTCTGAGCGGCAACACCAAAAATAAAGTCAGGAGTAATAACACTATTTTCTAATGAAGTTAATGAGCTTCAGCTTATTGATAACCCGGTAGTAGGTCGCCATCTTTCTTGAAGCAAAGTACAGGTGACGCTAACCAACCAATTGGGGAAGGTGTAGCCTGATGACGTGCCTCTCCTCATTTGCATTTATTTTTTCCTAAGTTTTGCGGGGAAATAGAATGTGATAAATAAGAAAAGAAGGAAATACTAAATGAATAAGGGAAATTGGAAAATGGGAAAATAAAATTTTTTTCAAACAAATGTTAAATGAAAAATAGATAAAAGAAAAATGGGTAAATAAAAAAAGGGATATATGAGAAATTGATTAATGAAAGTGGGAAATAGCAAATCGGGTTAATGGTGGCAGCCCTCTCCTGGGGCTGCCACCTTATCGTGGTGGAGGGGTTTGAGTGTCCCAATGATCCTA
>NW_015115707.1:43510-49899 GCF_001443285.1 Poecilia latipinna
TTTTTATTTATTTCACTCATTTTCTTCATTTTTTGATTTATTTTACTCATTTTTTATTTATTTCACCCATTTAATTTTGGCTGAAATGGCTCTCCATAACAATCTGGTTCATATAAAGATGGACGATGCGGACAATGACACTGTTGTTCCGTTTTTCGATAGGATTGGGTGTTGGTGGCTGCTGGGTTGATATTGCACATCTTCATCAGCATTTGTGAAAACATGGACATTAAATTAATATTGTCAGAGAAAAAAACATTCTTCTAAACTTGCAAACATTTTGCCATTAAAAAATTCTTGAAAACTGCAGCGCTTGAGATTGTGATAACTCTGCGATGAAAAAAAAAAACAAAAACAAAAAAAAAACAAGCTGCAACATGTTGTTCTGATGTCAGAGGACGTGACCTAAGTCTACAGTCGCTTTGTCAGTCCTGGACTCATTTAATTTCCATTGAGCTCATTGTGATATGACATATTTCTATTAATTAATAGATAGTGACTTCACTTCAAAGTTTGAATGCTATAACTTGACTTGTCCGAACATACTGTACCTGTTGTTATTGCAGCCAAACCTCAACCTGAGTCTCATTCAGCCGCAAAGTATTTCTACTAAAGGCATTTGGTGTGTCATTGTGGATGATATTGAAACAGGAGGTCCACTCTAAAATTGACGCCATGCTGCATAGAGACATTAGCGATTCTAGTGGAGTTACATTAAAACACGTTAAGATATTTCCTTTCAGTTTGGGGATTTCGGTTGCAATTTTCTTCCAGAACTTTTCAAATAGTGACACATGCAAATCATTTGTACATGTATGCCGTTTTTTATCTGATGGATACTTTAGGAATAAATCCAGATGTAGTCATGGATACAATTCTCATCCTTAGGTCTTCACTAAGTTTCCTGGGCTTTCCTGATAGTCCAACTTTTGGCCAGTCTATCTCATTGGAGAAAACAGTCTACACATTAGAAGGTTTCATCATGGTGTCAAACCACAAGTTTAAAAAAAACTATTAGAATTGATGAGAACAAAACAAAATGGTATTTGCTGATGGTTATTTTCTGCCTGTAAGTGACCTTCCTCCCATGCTTGGAGTCACTGATCTGGTCATTGATCCAAGCAGCCTTTCTAAGCCTTTTCAAAAATAATGACCTAGCTCTTCAATTCATGGCTGTATGAAGGAAACCGAATCTGCATTTCATGGTAAATGTTGCTTCTCTGGTTGTTAATCTTTAATATGACTTGAGGCAGTCGCCCGTCACTACTCGGTGATAGCAGCATCCTGCTGAATGATGCATGCTGGGAACAGTGACCAGCGACGTGCAGGGGAGCAACAGTTTTGTCTTTGTCTCCAAAGAGTTCAAGGTTGTGAGAGATTCTGAATAAAACAGGGAGCTGATTCTTCACGTTAAGGACTTTATGTGTTCATATACATGTTTAAAAAAATATTTTTTCCTTCAGCTTGAATGCAGAATGCATCGTGAATGTGAGCACATACGTCGGCAGTATGAGGATTGTATTTAGTCTCATGCATTTAAGTCGTACACCGATCTCATCTCCGCCTTATCTATTCAGTATAACATATTTATGAATGAGGAGGGAAGAAATATATTTATTTTAGGAGTTTACTAATAAAGCAGCCAAGGCATTAGTCACTGACACTGAAGGATAACTGCCTGTCCAGCAGCTCTCCAGGTATGACTATGTAATGCTAAGGAGGTTGCCGGTACCTTGAAAACAGACACTGTTGATCAGTCAAACACCGCTCTTCTACCCGAGGTGTTGGCTTGACCTGTTCAAGCATTACTACTGGTTGACTTTGTTTTAAAAGATTTATGGTCAATTTAAAAATCAGTTAAAATTGCAACATAAAAGATAACTTGAATAAAAACAAATTAAACGCAGTTTTTAGATGAAGAAAAAAGTCTGTGCTAATCATTGTGTGAAAAAGCAATTGCCGCCTTGTTAAATATTGAATTAACTTTAACCACATTTTTAGTCCGGTTTCACCAAGACCAAATCTTACTGGGCACAATAGTGCAGTCAAGAAATCCCTTCAATAGAACCAGTCTAACAGGACGAAGCAGGCTAAAAGCAACACATCACATCCTGGTCAACAGTAGTTTAAAAAGAGATAATAAACAGTCCTGGAAAGGGTTACAAAGTCACTTCTAATGCTTTAAAAATGTCCACAAACCACAATGACAAATGTTATCCACTAATGGAGAAAAGTTGGAACAGTGGTGAACCTAGTCTGAAGTGGACGACCTCCGAAAACAACTCCAAGATCGCATCATTGCCTCACCAAAAATGTCACATGACATCTAAAGCACGCTCATCGCCTCGGTTAAGGTACTGTAAGGTCACTGAGCAATCACAGCCTCCAAGGTCAAAACCACTGGTGAGCTGAACAAAAACACATATTGAACTTTTTGGAAGGTGTGTCCTATTATATCCTGTGTAAAATCAACCACAGCGATTCAAAAAACGGATGTCACGCCTACAGGAAAATAAACCTGCTGCTGGTGGTGTGAGGTTCTTTTGCTGCTTTGCTGCTCTAGGACCAAGTAGACGATTAACCAAAAACTACTGTATTTTCCAGATTATAGAGTGCACCTCACTACAAGCCGCACCTACAAAGAAAGAAAGAAAGAAAGAAGGAAGGAAAAGCATAGACGTCTTTAGAGAGTTGCAAGAGCAAATCTGATTTGTTACTCCTGTGTACAAACTTTTATAGTAAAGGCGCATTCTTGTCTTTAATATATTCAAATAAGGCGTTATCTTTTCTCATCCAACCAGGAGCTGTCTTGGACCATCTTTAAAGTCAGAAACTCCCTGCAATTTGCTTTCAAGATCAAACATCAGTTGTCTCCTTTATCTAAACAAAGTGGAAGCGGAGCTTCTCCTCCACTGCCCTGAACTCCTGCTGTTTTATGGCTTTTCACAGATCAGTGTGAAAGCTGGAACTTCTCCTGATTGTTTCCCACATTGAGAAAGGGCAGTTCAAAAGATCTTAGCAAACAATCTGCTGTAACTACAGGTAACATAAAGGTCAATAGGGCAGAATAAGTTATTAATCTGAAAACTATAATTAGGCTATTTCAATCAAGACATGTTGCTAAGTTTTAAAACTAGCATATTTTAAATTTATTTTCTTAACACCTTCAACTTAAAAGCTGCACCATATGAACTTCTTCGTGTTGTTTCCATGATGAGGGGTTATGAGTTTGAAAACATCTGGGAAAAAGAAAGTTAGCATCTGTGGCCTGCATTTTGAGATGTTGAGTTTGGACAGACTTCGTCTTCATCGCTGGGACTGTGTGGGATCACTGTGTCACAGAAAATCCTTCATGGGAAAAGCAGCAATGTCTCTTTTTACCAGGATATTCTCTGTTTACCAGGATAGCAATGTCTCTGTTTACCAGGTAGAAGAATTGGCTGATATGTAATCGCATATCATCACCTTCCTAAAATAATGACCAAACAAAATTTTTACCAAAACCGATTTTTTTTGTCTTTGCCTAAAAACATATTTTGCATTAAAAGAAGTGATTTATTTTCTTTTTGTCAAAATTACTTTTGCATTTTCCAGACTCTTTGATAAACTCTGGACATTTATGCAGAGAATACAAAAAGGCTTTTTTATTTCCGTTTTGGTGAATAATAATTTTGTTTAAGGCCAAAGATTTGTCATTTTCTACAATCAAACCTATAAACAAATAGAAATTAAACTGTAAATCTTTATGAGAAATAACTTGCATGTTGCAAAAATGATTGTTTTAAATATATTTTTAAATTGATAGTGCTGTGACCGCCCGTTCACCCTCTCACTCAAAACTGTCTATTAAGACCTCCAAAACTGCATCCCACCCACTTACTGTATATCTGTCCATCACGGAATAAGGGCCTATCTGCAGTGGACCGCAGGGTACTTAAGGCTATCTGCAGTTAATTCAAGATACGTGGAATTGAAGAGAGATATGACATGAATGGAGAGAAGAAGGGGAAGAACAGAAGCAAAGGGTAAAAGTCAAGAGAAAAACAGCAGGAAAAAGAAAAACGAGGCAGACAGATGGAGATGGAAAGAGAGAGAGAAAGACATCTTAGAAAAGCTTTCAGATAAATGTAGAAATGATAAATAGAACCACAGAAGGACAGAAATGTATATAGTGAGGGCAGGGATGTGTGTGACTCAAGTGTGTGTGCTTGTTTGTACCAATTTTGCGTGCGTGTGTGACTTTCAGGTGCAGTCCTTGGCACACGGATGCCCCTCCATTATCTGCCTGTCTTCGTCCGCTCAACCTACTCTGCCTCGGGCAATTCTCTACTTTAAAGAGCTGTCCAAAGAATACACACACACGCACAAAAGCTTTTCCTCTCTCCATGTTCCAGAGGGGCAGTGTGGTTTGGCATGGAAGTTGCTGGCTAACAGCTTGCAGGAGTAAGGTGACATTTCTCTGTATTCACAACCTTGTGTGTGTGCGTGGCTTTGTATGTGTGTTTTGTGTGTATAGAACCAGCAGGTCCATCTCTAGAAGTTTCTATGTTTAGATTGTTCTGTCCAAGTTTGGAGGTTCATCTTTGATTCTTCACTTTGGGTGTGCTTGAAGTTACAGAAGAGGATTTTTTCCAAAGGTGGCAGCAACAGTGACATCATAAAAGCTAACTAGACTAGCACCAAATGCCATATGAGCCAAAAAGCTCTTATTGTGGTGGTAGAAAAAAAAATTAAACTACAAAAATAAACTCATTACAGTAATTATTTCTACACATTTTTTGTGACAGAAAACATGCATCATAAAATGTTTAAAATTGATTAAAACTGAATTTTTAATCAATGGTTTATAGCTGCATAAAAGTCTTGCAACTTTTCTATCTTGTTTCTGTGCTGCAGTGTTAACACTAGCTTGTACAGGAACTTGAAAATTGAATTGGACCTCTTAATTTAACTTTTATTTGAATCTTATATTGATGCTTTAAATAGCTTTGTGTCCAAGAAGTTGATAACTCAAGCGCAGAAAAAAATTCCTACTGCGCAGAATTCCTACTGTTCTATTTGTGCTACTAGGTGTGCTACAGTGTAAAGTAGCGTGGTCAAGGATCACCAAGGTGAACAAAAAAACAGCATCAGCCACTGGTTCCAGATTCTTCTTATGACTTTTATTTGTTCCGTTTGACTCCGACAACCCTCCTGAGCTTCCAAGAACTCACTGTTTTTATAGCCAATTAGCAACACACCTGCACTTGAGTGGACCAAGCCACAATTAAACAGGTAAAATATATATATATATATATATATATATAAACAAAGAAACAAGAATAAAAGGTAACACTTTACTTGAAGGGGTGTGAATAAGACTGTCATGACACTGTCATAAACATGACATAACACCTGTCATGAACATCAATAAGTCTTCATGAATATTTATGACTGTTGTCAAAGTGTCATTCAGTAAATCATGACACTTTTAATACAAAGTTGACATTATTCAAAATGACTTTGTTATGACAACTTGACAATCTAGACAAAATGTCTTCGTTATGATAACTTGTTATTTACCAAGAAATCATGATCTGACATAAATTTGTCATAATAGTAGTCATAATGATTTAATTATTACACTAGCAAAAGCTTTAACAAAACAATAATTAATATTTCCACTCCCTGAAATAAAGTAAAACAAGTAGGACAAGCAATAAAGATTTCACTAAGCTTTATTACACGGTCAAATGATTTAATAAAGGAGTCATTAATTTCTTTTACATCAACTAAAGTGGAACAAGTAGCACCAGTTATGAAGACGTCATTAAGTGTCTTTACAATGTCATTAATATTAACTATTACCTCAAGTAAAGTGAAACAAGTTACAACAGTTATGACAAAGTCATTAAGTGTTATTACAGTGTCATTAATATTAACTTTTACCTCAAGTAAATTGAAACTAGTAGCAACAATAATGAAGATGTAATTTAGTATTACAGTGTCAAATGCAATGCTAACAGAGTTATTGATATTCTCACCTCAAATGTAGTGAAACACACTGGACTACTTATAACTACCATCATAACTGTAGAACAAACCCTTTGTACATTGGAATAAAACAAAAGATATCCCTTGCTGCACACTGTCAGAATCTTGTTCTAAGATAATAGAGGGTTTAACGTCTGGTCAGTATATTGTTACTCTGAAATGCTGATTGAAAAACTAAAACAGACTTATTCTTTAACTTAAGAAAATAGGTTCTTTCAACAGTAACATTTTTTGCTTTGATTATGTCAGTCATCTCCTTCGTAATAGTCTTCCTGTAATGCTCTGAAAACAGGAGATCTTCTTCTTGTCTTCATTTCCTGGCAGCAGCTCTTTGAAGGTGTCCAGAAATGCTCAGC
>NW_015115707.1:53079-53324 GCF_001443285.1 Poecilia latipinna
AACTTCCCCCCAGACGCACAAAATACTTTCCGGTATTCTGATTTAGTAATGTAATTATTAGCTTTGTCACCACCCCCACGCCACTAGAGGCAGTAGCAACCCCGGAATGATGCAACTAAGAAGCATATTTAGACTATAGAATTTGGTAAAAACTGTGAGTTTTGCTGAAGTAATTAAAGACACAAGTTCAAATCCATGCTGAGACTCTGCAGCAAGTGATGGCAAAGCGGGGCATCATCACGACT
>NW_015115707.1:57707-60387 GCF_001443285.1 Poecilia latipinna
TTATTTAAATACCATTCCAAAAATGTCCCTTGCTGCACACTGTCAGAATGGTAGACTGGCAGACAAATGTACATGACATAACATGACTGGTTGCTATAAAGTGCAATACAATTATTTCTTAAGACAAGTAGCATAATAAATAAAGCTGAAAAAAAATTATTCTGATAAAATATTTGTCTGGCAGAAGTTCAGACAGACTGCCACTGTTGTTATTCAGAATGCATCATTTAATGTATAGTTTTAGGCACGTGAGTGTATCTTTTTACTTAATGAGCATTCTAAATTATTTCTAACCAGATACTCTGACTTATGGTTGTTTGCAAGAAGCTTATTAATAAATAAGTAGATTTAACACCAGTTTTTGGTTGTCTAAAACGTAAGTTATTAACTCAACTGGTGAATGTTGATTCTGCTCCCCCTTCCGCACTTACCTGGCCCTTCCCACCCCACTTCACATGGTGAAAATATTAATACAAAAACGACTTACCTAATTTTCTTGGGGAATATTTAATCTGCTTCTTTCTCTTTGGTCAAACAGGAACTTCTTTCTCTGGTGGCTGGTCCTTATTATCATCCTCCACACTCGTAGCATGACTTCATTAGCCAACTTTGTCCCCCCCACACCATAAGTCCTTAGGCTAACATGGGTCTTTATGTGGCTAAAGTTTCCAAAGCAAAGAACACAAGCATTGTGTCACATCAGCCAAGTTGCTAAATGATGCACATAAAGGATAACTTTGACTAACATATTAGCTTTTAATTTGCTAGATTAAAATTGGAGGGAAAAAACTAATTTGCCTGTCTTTAAAATATGTTTAATATTAAAAGGGCTAACGTTACAGTAATTGTGTTTAATAACTTTAGCCAACATTAACCTACATCAAGGTAGGATTGGCTTGAATTGCTTATAGCTAACATTACAGAGAAAAAGAACAAAGTCAATGTTATTTTCTCAAAGAAAATGTAAAGTTAATAAGACACATACCTCATTTGAATTAGGTGTCAAACTTCTGCTTCTTTTTAAACAGGAAGTCTGACCATTATAAATTGTGTTAGGTTGGCCCCACATTCAAGTACACCTCACTGCAGCAAACAGAAAGGGGCTGGGACGGACCATTGTCAGTCTCATACCTTATTTGGAAATGGGACCATTGCAATCCGGAAGCGAAGGGGACGCTATTTCCTGTATTATCCGCGGTCTCCCGTTTTTATTTTCTTTTTAAATCTGTGATATATCTTCACCTTTAGGAAGGTGTTTCACTCTCAGCGTGTATTTGAACTTCAATGTTTTATTTACTTAAGCGCAGCTCACAGTTTTTTCACAAATTCTGTAGTTTTCAGTGTACTTCTAAATATGCTTCTTAGTCGCATCTTTCGGGGTCCATTGCTGCCTCTAGTGGCGTGGGGGTGGTAACACAACTAATCTAATTACATTACTAAATCAGAATACCACAAAGTCTTTATTATTCATTATTAACTCTTACATATACATTGCACATGGTAGTTTTATTATAGTTGATCATGTTGTTTTTCATGTCTCTTTATTTCTTTTCTTCCTCCTATAATTGATGGAGATATACAGATATTATTTATAATGTATAAAAGTATTGTTTGTGATATAGAAATATTATATTTGTTCTTTGATAATGTCTTATACTCTTTATGTAATGCATAACATGCTTTCATAATCTGTATTTGATAACCTGATCACGCTCCGAGCTCATGCTAAACAATTGTATCATGACAGGCATTGTTGTACACATCGTAAGCGTGTGGACAGTGGCTGGTTGTAACCTAATTATGTCACTGATCACGCTCTGAGTACGTGCTAGGTATTGTTGGACACATGGAGAATTGAATGGTGATTCCGTGTTTCATAACCTGACCACGCTCTGAGTTCGTGTTGTACCTTGAGATAGTAAGAGGTCATTCTGACCTGATTCGAACAATGGCTGGAATTCCTGGTCAGATATGAAACAGGAAATGGCCACACTATTCTTGGAGAACCTGCCTGGGAGAGAGGAAGTGGCTATCCCTCACTCTCACACAAGGATGTTTGTTAAGGAGTATAAAATTCGGGGAGTTCCTCGTCTTGGCAGTCTGCCGTGGGTCGCGTATGGACGCCCGGCCAACTGCCTGGATCGACGGCTTTCCGGTCCATGTGTCAAGGTAAGAGCAAGAAATATATTAGAGGACAATATATAGCATCACGTATCAGTGTGTGAATGATTGCTTTGCTGTGCAGCATTGCTTTGCTGTAATCTGTGGGGAATAAAAGACACATTTATTCTAGCAGACAAGCGTGTTGACTCATTTTTGTTGCCGATCACCTCCGATCCTGTCTAAAATTTCACAAAAGAGTTTGCCATTTAATTAGCTCTACATCCTTAAGAAAATGAAAAAATATGGTGTTTTATGAGGTAATTTATCTTTTACGGTGCCAGTAATGCCGAAATTAATAGTAAATAAAGACGTTGTGGTATTCTGATTTATGAACGTGATTTATGTGTTACCACTGATTTATGCAGTGGTAACACAACTAACAAGTTGTGTTACCACTGCCAGGCCACTAGAGGCAGTAGTAGGCCCGAAAAGATGCGACAAGGAGCAGATTTAAAAGTACACCGAAAGCTACAGAATTTGTTAAAAAAAAAACGGAGCTGCGCTTAAGTAAATAAAA
>NW_015115708.1:0-26903 GCF_001443285.1 Poecilia latipinna
GATCTGGTTGGTTTTAAATTTGTTCTTATATTGCCTTTGCAAATAGACTCTTTTAGTTATACTCTTCAAACAACAGCAGCAAAAAAATGAAAAATAAAAAAAAATATATTGGATTAGAAACCCAAGTTAAATTTATCTAAGGTGTTCTGTCACTTTAAATTGGCTTTTATCAGTGTGCCCCTGCTTATAAACCCTAAAGAAGCACATTTTCTGCCCTGAGCCCTTGATTTTCTGCTTCAGTACCACGGACAGCTCCTCATAAACACAAAATTGCAAGAAAAAGAATGCTTGCATTCATCTAGGGGTCCTCCCACCCTTTTATCACAAAAACATTTTACATGGCAGCTTTTTTAATTTGGAGAAGGGTTAGAGGAATAAAAAATATAATTTCTTTCTTTTTTTATCATATTCGTTCATGCAAGACAGAGATGTTACTCATCCAGATATAATTTAGAAAAAAAAAAAAACTCCATCTATCTGCTCTGTCCTGGCTCATTTACATTCAGGGTCAGGGGGTTGCATGGAGCATGAATCGTGCAGAAAACAGTCAAATTCCCCTAACACAGTGCCAGTCCATCACAGGACTAAAAGACTGACAGGACCCCACAAGCTCTGCCTGCTGTTGGCTGACAGTTACCAACCACTGAGCCAGTGTGCCACCAACAACTTTAATAAACTCATTTAAATTCCACCGTCTGACAGCTTCAGTCTGAAAAATGTCAGTGCAGACAACATATTGGACAAAGTCAGTATTGCAGGAAACTCTGTTTGTTTCTGCATGATTTATGGATCTGCACAAATGCGGAAGATGTATTGTAGACAGTGTTTTAAAAGCATTTAGAGAAGAAAAAAACACGTCACCTTGGTTCACCCTGCGTTCCTGGCTAATGGAATGCTTTTTGTCAACATGTATTTATATCTTATTTATTACATTGCCTTATAAAAGTCAATTTTTAGCAGCTTAAACATCACCCTCTTGTTTGCTTGCACACACACCTACACACAGAGCAAATTTTATAATGTCTTCATATGCTGTGAAGGGGAGAAACGGTATATACACCTCCATAATCTCTTGCTGGTGAGGAAAATAACATTGTTCTAGACTTATTGAAGGGTATTGTTGTGAATTCTTGTTTTTAGTTGTGATCAGACATTTTTATGGGGATTTTTAACCGTAAACGGTCAAAAACAAGCGTTGGAATGCACGACAAGCCATCAATCTAAAGGTCAGAGATAAAACAAAAGTGTAAATTTTGTTTATCCCATGGTGGTACGTTAGAAAGTGATAAACGTAGTCCAGCATTCGCTGCAATGAACCTGCTGAGACAACATGCTGGATGATGTCAGTTTCTGACGAAACGTGTTAATGGAAAAGCTAATGAGTTGTAATGACTTTTCAGCTCTTATCTGTGAAAGTAAATATGGAAGCTTCCATGTGGTGACACAGCCACTCTCAACTGAGAAGAGCTTGACGTTCATCAAGTTACTTTTTAAGGACTGACTGAAAAAAAAAAAATCTTATTTTTATTCTGCTTTATACAGTCATGAAACTAGATTTTATAAATATAACAGCTTTATATCACAACTGTCACTTGTATGTGCATTCACATCTGGTGAATATCTCCAGCATTGAGCAGGATACGTCTTGGACCACAAAGGATGGAAAACTCACATCTCAGGGTAATTTAGAGAAACTAGTTAACCTAACAGTCATGTTTTTGGACTCTGGGAGGAAGCCGTAGTACCCGGAGATAACGCATGCATGCACAGGGAGAACATGCAAATTTCTTACAAAAAGACTCCAGGTCGGGATTTGAACTTAAGATCTTCTTGCACCACTCATTTCCTTTCCATTTAATAATTATGCAGGATTTGTGTTGGCTCATATAAAATCCCAAAATAAAGGTGTTTGTGGTAATAATGTAGCAAAATGTAAGTACATTTGAAGGGTTTTTAATAAAAGAGCTTGCCTTATTGCGTTCTTAATCTAGTTGTTGCTACAAGATTGGATTAGGACCTCTGCTACTGCTTGAACAGGACATTTTACTCTCTTGTCTCCTTTTTAGGGTCCCGTCTTCGCCAGGAAGACTCCCCTCCTCGAATCATTGAACACCCTTCTGACCTTATCGTATCGAAAGGCGAGCCAGCCACCCTCAACTGCAAAGCAGAAGGCCGTCCCACTCCCACGGTGGAATGGTACAAAGACGGGGAGCGTGTTGAGACGGACCGCGAGAATCCCCGTTCCCATCGAATGCTGCTGCCCAGCGGGTCACTCTTCTTCCTGCGCATCGTTCACGGACGACGCAGCAAACCAGATGACGGCAACTATGTGTGCATCGCCCGCAACTATTTGGGAGAGGCCGTGAGTAGGAATGCTTCCCTGGAGGTGGCATGTAAGTTTGATATTCCGTTGTCTTCCTCTGGTCGAAACGGTTCTTTCAGGTGTCCGAGTTGTATTGTGGAGGAATGGTAGAGTGAAGTGACCTTTTATGGGGTGTATGAAAATGTGAAATTGTGTAAATGTTGGATTGAGAAAAGGTAGACTTCCGGTTAAATTAAGCATAACACTTTGGGGCAGTTGTGCTACAGGATCCATCGAAGGTGTCATCTATCATAATCCACGCAGCTTCACCTTCTCGACTGAACCTACCAGCGCGCCCGCTGTGTGTGTGTGTGTGCTCAATGCGTGAGAATGTGTGTGAATCTGTTTTTCAGGCTGCTAGCGAGACCTGTTTGGATGACCTGTTTGAGTAATGTATGGGCAAAGCTGTGAACCGCTCCGGGGAGGAACAAAGACGGGGGCAGGATTTTAACCCAGCTAACTCCCTTTCACTGTTTAGAGTTGGAAGGATGCAGCCAGCTCCCAGCCAGATCGCTCCCTGTGTGGGAGAATGGCGCTCAGGGCGATTCACATTTCCATTATGTGCTAAACTGAGCTGATTTCTTGCCATGAACAAGATGCACACATTCACACACGCTCGGACGCACACACCGATATACATGCATGCACACAATAAAAACAAATAATGTCTGTTTCCTGCTCTCTGTTCTCACAGCTTGGGAATTGCAGGCCAAAAGCATATTGGTTTGGTTTTAAATTCACAGAAACGTTGTCTCGTCTTTGTATTCACATCTTTATCACAGAACAAATATGACTAAGAAGTAGTCTGATGATTTGACTACGGTTTAAAATATCTTTTAGTTCTCTTTGTGAATATTGACGTAACTGACACTGACATATTCACGATCTTACTGAATATGTAAGATAAGAGATAAAAACAATTAACCCAACTGTAATTAAGATGCATCAACCAAGTTCTTTGTGTGCACCTCTTCACTTGGAGTAAGACTTGGTCTTATTTCTGTCTTTGTCTTCGTATCAAATCAAATTCTGTAAATTCAAATGGGAATTGTAAAGCTAGTTCTGATTTGGCTGGGAAGCTATTTTATCTCCAGGCTTTATAAATAATACATGCACTTCTAGTGGGTTTCCCCAACCTTGAATGCAGACAGATTTGTTCTCAATTTATATTTTGTTTTAATTCAGTGTGAGATCATCCTATTGCAGTAAAATATTCGTTATTTTAGGCTTTTTGCTAAACTTCACCAGGATTGCCACTAAATTTGTCTACAGTACATTGCGGGGTTTGATTCTTCCACAGATTATGGTCTCGTGAAGTTACCAGGAGAGCCACCCTCTCTGCATCCCTCCCCCCTCTCTCTCTCTCTTTCTCTCTCTCACTTTAATCAATTTAAACTGCACTCCATATCACATTTACTGTGCATCTTGAGCCGTCCTATCGCATTTGAGGGTTGTGAATAATTTTCCCACTCTCGTAAAGAAGCCACAGACCCAAAACTGTCGTTACAGTTTCAAAAGGGAAAATGTTATGGCAGCTTCACTGATTCCCCCGACTGAATAGAGGCTGAATTTGCTAACACAATGACTGTGTCAGAGTGATTTTGTGGGGATTTGCTGGATCTCTGTGAAGACAGAAAAGCTCATTTGTATGTTGTCACTCAAATTAGCATATGTAATTCTTTTTTTTTCCTTCAGATTAATTGTTTGACGGGAGGGTTGACGTCTTCAACAGCAATACATCTAAAAGGAGATATGAGGTGTTTGAAACCTACATGAACTAAAAGTAGATGTAAAATAGAGCTTTAATGTTTGCCTGTGGGCATCTCTCTATCTGGTACGTTGAAAAGCTGAAATGATGTGAGTCTAGGATGATGTAGTACCGCATGCAGGACCCCTGAAGCCATTCATTGGCTTTCATCCGGCCAGATATATGTTCATAGAACCATTCTGGAGAGTGAGGAGATTCTGAGGGATCAATGATTGCTCATGGAAAGTCAAATCTTACACGCTCTGCATTCTTTAGCTGCTTGGAGTCACCACAGTAGCTGGACGTGATCTTATCTGTTCCAGTGATGCAGCAGTTGCAGATTTTATATAGCAGACTGAAGCTTTGACCTGCAGAAACTGATTTTAGTTTCTCAAGTTCTATAAATAGCAACGAGAGCCTTTATTCTCTACTTTGTCATTTGTTTGTCATATTGGCGTTAGATTTGACATCACAGTATGGGTGTGTGAGAAAGAGAGCAGTTGGTGTTACACAGCTCTGCAGCTTAGCACGATCACACTTAAAACAAAATTAAAACAAAATCTAAGTGATTCAAGAGTTAAAACTGGAAGCTGTTTTCATCATCTACTAGCTACTAGAACTGGTATAGGAAGCATTGCTAAATGCATGTATGTTCCCTGCATACCCTAAAGCAGTAGTGCTTATTTTTTCCATAAAGGCCAAAATTATCAGGTTGAAAAATGCAAACATTTTAACTTATTATTATTACAAATTAAACATAAACTAAACCCATAAAATTTAAAGAAATTAAAAACACAATCAAATTTTTGTTGAAAAGTGATTTTTGTAAATCATTGATGATTTTGTAAAGCGTAAGTGGGCTTTGCAAGAATTAATTGCATTGCTAAAAGAGATGCACAATGTCCAAAATGTTTTTAATCTGTAGTTTTCTATTTTAATCTGTAGTTTTCTATTTTAATCTGTAGTATTCCATTTTCTTTACATAGATTTGTATTCATTTTATTTTTTGTCTATACTCAACAAGAATATGTTACAGGTCACTCGTTCAAAATGCTTGTTGTATTCCAACAAGTTTCCTCAAGGCTGCTTTAGTGTAAACCTTATTGGATTAAATTGAAATGAAAACAAAAATGTATATATTTTCCATTTAAAACATGTTTTAATTTCTTTTTTTTAATATATAATATATACATTATACAAATAGGTAGTTTTTTTCGCCCTTGCAGCTTCTTTTTGTTCAAATACTGCAGAACCATGTCAGCCTTTTGTTTTCTTTGTGTGGTGCAGAATATCATACTTACAGAGATACAGAATCTTCTGACATCTCCAGGGGCGGCAGGTTCTTGCCGCTCTTCCTGCGGCCAAAGTGGGATGGGAGCATGCAGGCAGAAGAAAGTGCTGTGGGGATGAGAGATGTGTTTCTTTAAGAGTACACACACATCTGCAAATTTTCTAATGGGCTGTGGCAATGCGTCTCGACCAGTGGTTCAGAAAATGTAGCAAAACCAGAGGGGTGCTGCTCCCGTGGGCGCGTTTCTGCTGTACAAGCTCAATTTTGGTGGCTTGTCATGCATTTTGTGAGCCTCAGTCTGACTGAAAAATTTGACAAGGCATTATTCACTCCATCTGATGCAAAACACTTCAGCTGTTTAAGATGGCAGCGGAGCTTAAAATATGTAAATTATGCAGAACATGCCAGATAAATCTACAGCTGCCGTCTTGGCAAAACAAATAACATACCTCAGAACATTTGTTTTCCTATTAATTAACTGCTCCTTACAGAGATTTCCATTCATACTCGATTGCTAGTAGAGCCAATTACAAAGACTCCACATCATTAAAAAAAAAAAAAAAAAAAAACATTTATAAATACATTTGATTATATTGTATGTTTTGGTTTTTATGGTATGAAAACCGATTGGAAAGCTGTTGTGTCTTGCAAAAGTATTTGAACGTTTAAATGTTTTTGTCACTTTGCAGCCACAAAAATCAATGTATTTTAATTGGATTTTACATGATAGACCAACACAAAATAATGATATGTCATTTGCACATTTTTTCACAAGTAAAATTGTGAATTTGAAGTAATTGTATTCTTTGGGTCAATCGGTCGTACAGAAACCTTTGGCTACAAACAAACCAAATTACAGCTGCAAGTCTTTTGGGGCTAAACTGTGTTCATTCTATTGTGCATCGTAGCTCAGTACAAGGAATTTGCTTTAATAAACCATTTCAGTGCTTGTTTAGGTGTCACTTTATAGAATTGGGCTCAAGCCTCTTACATGTAAGAAAACATGCGTCTTACATGGTTTCTTACAGGATTGCCCTGTGCTTAGTCTTACCCATCTTTCTCACCATTCTCACCAGATTTCCTGTCCCTATTACAGCATTAAGCTGCTATTTGATGATGGGCTCCAAAAAGTGTTGGTCCTGTCTGACCTGAGCACCTTCCTCATGTTTCCCCCTACACGGCTTAATTCAAACTGTAAACAGAAATTTCTTGTGGTTTTCTTTTAACAATGGCTTTCGTATTGCCACACTTACCCACATTCCATATCAGTTGGTGCATTGTTGTCATGTCAACAGACTCTCCCACCTGAGCTGTGGATCTCTGCAGCTGCTACAGCTTTACTATGGCTTCTTTAGCTTAGTTGACTCTGTGAGGCATTCAGATTTTACAATATCGTTTTATTACGCAACCCTGCTTTAAACTTTAGGCCTAATCTATCTTGTTTATTTCATAACATGTAAATAAAAGTGGGTGTGACCTGACAAATCTGAAAAAAAAAAAAAATATATATATATATGGAATATATTTTACATTCAGTCAGCACAATTTGTTTCCTAGTCTCCTACATATTTGATCCAGTCTTGTTGCTTCTGCCTTTTTTTTTCTTTTCTTTTTTGTAGATTGCTAGTTATGCTTAGTCACCAAGGGACAACATCAACATATTTTTTTATTCTCTCTCCATGGTTATTTAATCTCTATTAAATCTTTTAGTGTGCTGCAGTGGTAGAATGATGGATTTGCAGTGGAAGTGTATCACATAGCTAGCACCAGACTGAAAATGAATGCAAAGACCCTTCTGTGACCTCTTTCTTTTATTATGGAAATAAATGCAACAAAATGAGCCCACCACGCAGAAGAAAATTTGATCTCGACGCCAACTGGCAAATATTTACCATCAAAAAAGCTCTGAATCTGAAGTATTTTCACCTCTCCTGAAATTCGATTTCCTGAGCAGTCACGTTGGCTGCATATTCAACGCAAATGATAACATCGACCATTTCACGGCGAAATGAGGCCGTGGCTGTTCACGATCTGAAGGTCTCGTAGTTTACCGCAATAAACTACACTCTTGTTTGGTGTTCTGCGGCGTGTCGTGTCACTTGATCCTCCAACTCTAGATTTTGACAACCAGAAGTCACTTGTCTGTGAGTGCGCTGGCTGTCCACAGTTGCAGCATTTTACAACCGAGCCAAGTCAGAAACTGCAGCTGAGCTCTGCATTCTGAGCAACATTAGGAAAGAAACTGTAGAACTTCGAGGCCACCAGTGGACTGGCACTAATCATCACGGCGAGTGGCTGTTGATGGAATTAGAACAGCTCCCTTTAAGTCTTAAGAAGAGACAGTAAGAAATAAACAGTGATGTGTTGAAGGGAGCTGTAGGCAGAGGAGAGGCTAATGTAAGGGTGTTTATTAGCACAGTGCTCAAGAAGATGGGACCCATTCTGCTTGACTGTGCCAAAAGTCACTCAGCCACATAGCTAATAATCAATCTCTCTATTGTGTTGTGGTGCAAGACGTAATGGATGCTTATGTTATATTTCATCACAGCTCAGAAATATATCTTGCTTTGAAGGTTATAGTGTTGGGTTGTTGGTGTTACACTGTAATAATAATAATGTTGTGATCTATGCAGTGAGTAAAATGTGAACTGTTGTTTTTTGTTTTGTTTGTTTTTTGTTGTTGTTGCCAAGTGATGTTGACACAGCTTTTAAAAAGGAACGTTCTGTAGTTCCAGAGTTGTAGTATGTTATTTTAAGGAAGCATCAATGCCAGTGCAGTTGTATCTTGATTTTCCAATGTGAACCACACCTAAGATTGATGGGGAAGTAAAAAAAAAAAAAAAAAACAGGGCAAGATTTCAGACTGCCTTTCTATTTAAACTGAGCAAGCCTGAATATTTTTAGGTAATATTTGAAAGAACATCATGTAATGGAGGTGAACGGGAAAGCAGAGGGTTGGAGAACCGGTTGTGCTGGAATGAGGTTCTTTAACTGCTGGATGTTAAGACAAGCAAATCTTTGCTTTTTACGTTACGAGCCTCTTTACCCTCATTATTTATATTTGTGCCAGTTAATCTATCAAACTCAGTCACACTTTGTGTGTATGAATATTTAAAAGATTTATTCTCTAAACATTGTTATTTTTTTAACCTCACCAGTTCACCTACAATTTAACCTCTGCTTGTGTTATGTCTATTAGCTTGTAATTGAGTCTTCTGCATGGATGGGCATTTCTCTGGGTCACTGGCGCTATAGAGTATACAGCATACATTATAGCCAGTTGGTTTGATTCGAGAGGTGAAAGTTTTTCTGCCTTCTTCAGGCATGAAATTATCTCATTTCACAAAGCACATCTCAAGGATTAGATTGTTAATCCATATTTATACTTTAGCATCGACATAAACTACAACTATCTGATTATTAGTCATCTGCTTTTGTTTGACTATCCAAGCATACAAGTGTAATTTCTTTGGTAGGGCTTTTGCTTTTAAATCGGGTTTAATATTGTGATCGTAAATATGTTTTCTTTTTTATTACTACGTGTGCTGGATTTTAAGCATTGAGTTTGAAACCATGTATCTATGTGTGACATTTCAAATAGGAAATGTATTTGAGTTGGTCTGTTGTGTCGACAGAGTTGTCAAATTTACAAATGCAGATTTTTTTGTCAGCCTGGTTGGTCACACTGGATTACAAAAGCGTTGTTTGAAGAATCCTCTAACACTTTTAAATAGTTTGTAATGCAGCATTTTAGGTACTTCGTAAACAAAATAAAAGAAACAGGGCAGACAAGATACAAATGATTATTAAGCCCTGATAATTCTGCAACTAGCCCACCATTAGCTGGTAAAAATGCAAAAGATGGCATCTGCTTTGGAGATTCCCAAAGCTACAGTAAGAGGACATTTTTCCTTTGATTTTGACTGAATTAGATTTTTCCTTGATTGAAACCTGAGACTGAAAAACTCTGCACTGAACAGAAATTATTTTGAGATTTAGGACAATTGTAAATAGAGGGGAGCATTTACAGTGCTTTTGTTTTTAACTGTGTTAACCAGTCAGGCCAAGACTCACATATTCAGAGGTGACTGTTAAAAATGAAAAGGTTTGGGTTTAGTTTTGAAACCATCTTCCATGTAACATCCTCTGACAAGCTTCATTAAACCTGTACTATTTGTCCTAACCTTATCTGATCTTTCTCTTTGAGGTACAGTGTAGATTTTTGTTTATTATTCATTAGTTATGATGCACATGTCTATGAAGGTGAAGAGCTCAATAGCGTCATTTATTATTGAATCAACAAAACACGATATATAAATGAATTCAGGAAGCACGAGCACTCGTATCTGCATCTAGTTGGAAAGAGAGCGAGTGTCATTTCAGATGAGGTACAAAGAATTACAGTACATTAATTCATTTTAATTTAACTACTTTTAGCAGCTATGTAAAAACTCTGAATAAAGAAGGATGATGAAAAACAAGAACTTCAAGTAGAAGCCCTGAAGAATTAGCTCGAAGTGTGCACTAATGTACCCATGAGTTTGCTGTTTATTATTAAATCATATAGCTTTGGGTGCTCAGCTCTGCCAGCCCTGTTCTCGGTTTCTGCTGTTGACAGTGCAGTTAGGAAGGCCAACTCCCGAACTCATACGATTAGACAGCTAAGGAAAAGCTTAAACAGCCTACGGCCTTCATCTACATAGAACTGAACTTCTTAGTAGTCAAGTGGCTTTTAGCACTTTTTAAGATTTACACAAAGTTGAGCAAATATAGTTTAAAAAAAGAAGAGCTTGTAACCTGCAACACGATGCATGGTGATGATATTGTAACATACTGTTTGACCAATCTTGCTCAGTTTAGACTCATCATAGGCCCTTAGTCTTTTCCTAATAGATCTAATTCCTGATTTTAGCTCTTGTTTTTTTTTTTATAATTTGCAAATTCATACAGCACTAAATGTTTGATGCATCCCTTAGACTGGGAAGTTAAAGAAGCCTGCTGTTTTCTTCATTTTGTCAGAGTCCACTCAAAGTTGGCCAGGGTATGGAAGCATGACGAACTAGTGCATTTTGTTCCCCTTTTTTCTGCTGAAGACAGTGAGATAAGGGGCTAGCATCTGGTGCTAACTGGACCGTGCTCTCTCCTTGGAGGTCTGTGCATTTTTAGCTTCGGTAAGTTAGCTAAGGGCTAACATCTGGTGTTAATTGGACCATGCAAACACCTTTAAGAGCTCTGGTGCACTTTCTTACAGTTGGTTGGAAGAAGCATATGCCTGGCGTGAAGGAGCACACTAACATGATTTACTCTGTTGAAGGCTGTTTTAGCTGTTAAAATTGGTTTTGATTATTTTTAAGAGGCAGCAGCATGATTTCAGGATCCCAGGGTGGTTTTACACACATATCTACAACCACTCCCATTACTTTTTTATGTGACAGGTGTTTTATTACAATGTAGACATGGATCAATATGAGATTGTAATGGTATGATGAAAAAAGAGTAAAAAAATACCACAGTTCCACTGGATCGGGGTACAAATTGGTAAGAAAAATGTATTACATGATCTAATAGCTCTTACTTGAAACAGCTTGCAACTGATGTTACCTTAACGAGAGTGATACATTACCTCTTTAGTATCCAGACTTTGTTTATTCAAAGTAGATTTATATTAGTCACCAAGCAGCACAACAAAACAAAACAAAACAAAAAGTCAGAAAATGGGTCATTTCAGTATTTTTTTTGCAACTTATGTAAGAGATCTTCAACTATACTAGAAGAAAATATCAGAGTGAGGAAAAGTGATCATATTGTCCTTCAACACCCTAAGCCTATAGCAACATGATTACAGATATAGCTTGGAGTAGCCAAGCCTCATAGAATGAGGCTGTCAGTACAAAATTCTTACTGTATAAAAACCTTGAACAGAAAATACACTGTGTACCAATATCACAGTATTTACATAAAACTATCAGATGAAATATTAATAATTTTTTTTTGAAGCAAAATAGTTTTGGCAGCCCAGAGTAACTTTATGTTTAACATATTAAAACAATTCCAGTCATTCAAGAATTACACATACCTTATTAAGCTATTTTAATTTAGATTTTAAGGTATTTTATTGTACTGTAAAAAATGCCTAATTTACCAAGTTATTCAATTGTGACAAAAAAATGTGGTTAATTGTTTTGTTTTTTCTTTACATTTCAGGGTTGAATACT
The DNA here is from genome assembly GCF_001443285.1 of Poecilia latipinna. Classification (NCBI taxonomy): domain Eukaryota; kingdom Metazoa; phylum Chordata; class Actinopteri; order Cyprinodontiformes; family Poeciliidae; genus Poecilia; species Poecilia latipinna. Next base: position 11,616 of record NW_015115708.1, read on the forward strand.
ACAATTTTTAAATTGAAATTAACTGATCTAGGTCCTCCACGTTAGATTAGCTAAATATATTACTTTGTATTCTTTTGTATTTTATTCCATTTCTATTAAAAGCGCAGCTGTAAATGCATAAACACTAAAATTCAGAGCAAAAAACCCATGGCTGAAAAAGGATTTTATGATACTGAGGCTGGCAGCAATGTGCTCTTCATTAGCTTTTAAGAAAATGTTTGCGTTCAAATATTGACAAGCCCAAAGAACAGGAAGTCTTTATGTGGATTACCTCTATCCATTACCCATCACAAAAGTGGTAGCTAGAAATTCCCCAAAGACTCTCAATTTTCCCCAGAGGAAAAATGATTCGATGAAAGGATTCCCCAGATCGGTGGCTGGACGGTGTGGCCAGTATTGGATGTCAATAACCAATTACTTGAAGGGAAAGCGGCTGATGTCGGACATGCTCTGCTAACAATAATATCCAGATACATTTTTTAGCTTTTTAAAATAAAATAACACAATTTTCTATTTCATAAATAAAGGTCTACTGTGCAAATACGTCTAAATAAGCTCCACAAATTGTCTTCCATGTATCTTTGTCATGTTCATGAATAATTCAGATATGACTGTACCTTTTCTTATCTATATATTTTTATTATCATTACACACACCTGTTAAAAAGATTTTTTTTCACATATTTTGTGAAAAAAATTGCGAAATCATTTAAGAACTTTTTTAACCTTTAACATGACTTTAAACTGAACAATTAAAAAAAAAAGACTTATTATTGGAAAAAAAAACTGTGAAACAATAGAGTGGTTACCTAAGCTAATACATTTTTAAGCACTCTTTTATTAGAGCTCCCAGTCCATTTTTGTAGGGCTTTATCATCATGGCCAATCTTGACATGATGAGACTTGCTGGCTCTCATTTACAAAACCACTCCAGATCTTTTAGATTGTGGTCTTTCGTGGACAGCCCTCTTCAGATCAACCCACAGATTTTCAACCAGATCCAGGTCTCTGCTCTAACTGGGACATTCCAAAACTGTTGCCTTCCTTTTATTAATTTTAATACGTGTTTTGGATTGTTGTGCTGAAAGATGAAATTCTCCATCTTGAGTTTCCTAGAAGGCTGAAGAGTTTGTGCCAGCAATGGTTGATATTTTAAACCTTTTAGAAGTCCTTTCACTTTGGCCAAGTGTGCTGTTAACTTTCAGCTGAAGAAACATTTCAGCTGAGCTTAAATGTTTTACTTTGCAAATGAAAAAAGCTTCCATGTCACCCTACCATATAGCCTGGGCATATGAGAAATACAGGGCATTGTTGTGACATGATACGCAGCCAGTACTTGTAAGCACTTGATCACCCTCTTCATTATGCTTCTAGCTATAGCTAAAGTCTTGGAACATTGACTTATATATTTTGACAATAAGAGCCCCATGGCTTTTGCTCTAAGATGAAAACATGTCAAAAAAAGTTTTCTAAAATAGCTGAACCTTAATCAGATGCAACTAGAATTATGTGTACCGACTGCAATTTAACGTGTTTGAATGTGGTGGTTGGTTCTGAATACATAGATATGAGTAACCTTGTTTTTAAAGTTTAGTTTAAAAAAAAAAAAAGAAATCTCCACATAAGATTTCCATTTGTTTTCTAGTGCAGCTGAACATGTTTAGGTCACATTAAAAGTGGAAAAATGTTTGAAATGTGTCTGTCTAATCTTTTTATATCCCAAAAATTGCCATTGAAAATGTGAGCTCAGACCTCCACTCTATTCACTCTAGATAATTGAAAAACATGTATATTTATTTGTAAATATGATCGTAGTTTGCAAAGCACATGGGAAGTGAAGAGTCTTTTTGTAGTGAAGTGTAAAATTCAGTCAATGCTTCTAAATGTAGCAGACTATATGTTAACGGTCATACTGGTTCCGGCTGTTCATATACACCCATCATGGCATACGACTGAGGACACCTGTTAAAGTGAAGGATTTCTCTATACTGAACACTGTATGCCAGATGGAGAGTCTTCAGCAAACCGCTCAGGAAACTGCAGCTGCCAGCTTCAGATTTCTCACCTCAAAGAAAAAAGAATATTTAACTGTCAAAGTTAAATTGAAGTTTATCACTTAAGTGGCTTGCCAGAGAAAATCTGTATTAGATGTCCTTTGTAAACACTTTATTATTGTGCATAACCTGCATCTGTTTGTTTGAGCTATCTTTCTTTTATATACAGAAAGCAGCTCTGTGTTTTGTGCAGATTGATAGATTGTGTTTGGCAAGGAGTAGGCCACAAAATTTATTTTCAATATGACAGATTGCAGAATTATTCATTACCTACCTCTCTGTTTTTCAAAGTAAGTATATTGGACACCATACATAGTACAATATCGGCTATAATTTAATGCAGTCATGTTCCAACATCTACATTTGAAATATGGCTTTACATCTTTTTTTAGATGACTTGGCACTGGCTTAAGCAACTCTATTAGCAAATCTCAAATAAGGCATTCACATTTCCTCATAGATATAGTTGTAACTTATTAATCCTGTCATTCGTGTGAGCTGTGTTTAGATGTCGCCTACAGTCTTCACTGTAAATATGAATCATTGATATAACATATAGTTATGAAAAAAAGTGAACAGGAAGTTTACCGTTTAAACAAAATGTTCAATGAGATTAGACTCACAGTTTTGGTGATTTTTTTTTTTTTTTAACATGACCAGTTTTGTTGCCTAAGTTCATCGAAAATGTTTGATTTTCTGAGATAATGATCACAGTGCTGAGAAATGTTCAATAGAGTTGCAATATGGGTTGTGGCAACACTATTCCAAAAGCCTTAAAATGTCAAGTTAGTAATTTTCTGTGTTTCTGGTTTATTGTATTGTTGTAAAACCAAATGTAATGCAAGTTTCAACCCTCCGACTTTACAAAATATTCTTAAGAAATAAAAGTTGGCCATTGCAATGAACTGACAAGTTCATTGCAGTTCATTGCCGTACTCCATAAAAGAGTACGGCTTGACAGAAGTTTGAACAAGCCAAATGCCTTGTCAGAAAATGTTCTATGGTCAGACATTACAAGATCGAACTTCCTGGCTACAATGACTGGAATAATATTTGCATGAGCCAAGGTAAAGCTTTCAAACCAAAGAGCATTGTATCAACTGCAAAACATGGCGTTTGTAGTATAATGCTGTTGTCTGTATTGGTGCAATTCAAAAGATGAATGGAATGTTGAAGAAGGGTGACTATCCTTAAATTCTGCAACTTCCCCTTATCTCAACAACTAGATCAGCGGTGCCCAAGTCCAGAGCTGGACAGATATCATCCTGGAACTTTTAAATGTAATCCTTTACAATACACCTAAATCAAATAGCTGAAATACCTCACCATGTAGCTCTGCAGAAGCCTAGCAATGTACCATTAATTTAATTCAGGCGTGTTAGGGAAGGGATGTTAGATGATTAAACTCGGATGATGTGCATCTCACCAAAATCCAGTTGTCTGTCACTTTTAAATTATTCCCTTGCATAAAACATGGTTTTAGTTTGAGGGAATCTTCAGATATATATGTATAAAAAAAAGTTTGAATAAAACTTGAGATATCTTCCCATTCATAGTAAAGTCACTTCGGTATTTCCAATTATTTCACTTGTCTGGGATTCGTGATGAGAGTGAGAAACATCTTCAACTAGCCACAGGGACTTTGTAGATAGTTCATTATTCATGCAGTCTACCCACCAATTCTCCCAATCTAGGCCAAATCGCTGCAATAACAGCTAAGTGACTGCTAAGACTTCCGTTTGTCCATTCATTCATCTCCATCACACAAGTCCTCCCAGGAATCCTCGACCACTCTTAGCTATTCTTTGATTCATAAAAAAGTGCGGAGTGACCGTTACGGGGCAGCATGAGAGTGTCATCAGGCTTCCTCGGCACACACCTGAGTGGATAAAAAGGACCGAGAATATCCGGAAGTCTGATTTATTCATGAAATCCCCTGCACCTCCATACCTATGCACTTAAGCATCTGTTTCCTAATGCCTTTTACCTGGGATGGGTTATTTAATAAATAAATGCTCACCACAAGACAACGTAGGGCTATCTGTCCGGTCACTGCCTACTACATCCTGATGTGTGCCAGTTTGTTGTTCACAGATGTAAAGGCAGCACTCTTCCCATTTTGACTCATGTAAAGTAAGAAATGCCTGCTGTCGCTGCATGATGGCCAACTTCAGAGTGTAAGTGGCCTGTGTTAGGCATTTCTTGCATTTCTTACAACAGCATCTATGTTCGTCATTTTCTGTAGCATACATTTTATTTTTTGCATAAGTCTATTGAGTTTGTTTGTTTTTTTATGCCTTTTGTGGCATCATATTTTTCAACATACCACTTATACTCTATATTCTCATAATTTTACACTGTCTAGCTTTGTCCAATAAATATTTATTTTTTTATGTCAATGGCCATTATACCTTGTTGATATATCCATTTTATTTGTATTGGTGACCTTTTTATAGCGTTTACAATTGTAATTAGTTTCTCAGGTGTTAGATTACAGTGGCACTTCCTGGATTATGGATTTTTACTTTATCATTCAGAGCATACTGTAAAGAGTGCTAAATCCCCACGTCAGCAAGAAAATCCTCGTACATAAAAGTGATTGTGAACCCTTGTCATGAGCTACAGTGACCAAAGGAGCTTAATTTCACAGACAATTTATGATAAGTCACTTTAAAATGACTTATCAAAGTCATGTAATTACAAAGTGTGTAATTGTACTTTTGGTTGAAGTTAAGATTTTTATTCAAAAACCTAGTGAGCAAACAGTTTTATTCCTCCCTACCTTTTAGACACCTGCATCCTTCCTTTTTTAACAGTGAACATACAGAGCTTCATGACCGTCCGTCCGCCCATCCATCCGTCCATGATGAAAAGAAAGAGTGCCTTGCCAATGTATTAATACCTCTTAAACTATTTAATTTAAATAAAAACCTGAAAAGTGAATTCAAGCCCTCTCATTATGATTAGAGCTGCAAGACTTTTAGGGTATGTCTCTATTAGCTCTGTGCATCTTGGGGGGTACAATGTTTGTCTGTCCCCATTTGCAGAATGGATGGAGGACATGTGTGAACACCTGTGAATTATTGATACTGAGTAGATTAGATCTGCAGTACAACATTCCAACAAATGACGTGGTTCGATTGAAACCATTTCATTTTAACTATTTCTGTAGTTTTAGGGTTGTGGTCCTGCTGAAAGGTGAACCTACAAACCAATCCTAAGCTTTCTGTTTCTTTCTGTATTACCCTGTATTTAGCTTCATCTATTTTGCCTTCAACGCTGACCATTTTCTTCTGCTGAAAAGAAGCATCACTGCAACATGATGGTGCCACTGTCATGTTTCATAGTGTGGATGGTGAGTCCGGGGTACTAGTTCATTCCTTCTACCCCTGCATACAAACAACCAATGTTTTACTTTTAAGCTAAAAAGTCTAATTTTGGTCTGTTCAGTGCATCTTTTTCCAAATGTTTGGTGTGTCTGCTACATTGCTTCTAGCAGACTTGCAGAGGAGACTTCTGGTGGCAATTTAGTAATCTTGTCGCTTGTCCAGAGAAATCAGGTTTGTGTAGTTTACTGTCAAAATATTGTCCCACCACAGCTGTGGATCTATGCAGCTCCTCCACCTCAGGTAGATTTCTCTGGTTTATACTCTGTCATTGTAGCTGGACATCCATGTTGTCACAGTTGTACCATGCTGTTTTGATAATAATGCAATGTATTGAATGGTGTTCCTTTAGATGTTTAAAGTCTAGGAAATTGTTTCTTTTTTACTTAACTCTATTTGAACCTTCTCTACAACTTTATGCCTAACCTGATTGCTGTGTCTTTTGGTCTTCATGATGCGGTTTGTTCATCCTTTAAGACCCTTTGAGGCCTTCACAGAACAGCTTAATTTATACTAAGGTTAAATTACAGACACATCAACACATTCTTAGGGGAATTAGAGTAAAGAGGGGTTAAAATAAATGCACACAGCAATTTTTGGGTTATTTTGTAAAGCATTTGGAAGTCTTTCTATTTGTTTTAGAACTTTATAATTGTGCACTGTTTTGTCTATCACAAAAATATATTTTAAAAAAGTTGAGGTGTATCGATGTTGTTACAAAGCACAGCAGTATTTCTGGACACATTAAGAGAGCACTAGATTCTAGAAACACAGTTCTGTTTTGCTGCATGATACTTGACTAGTCTGACATAGTGTATAGATACCTGGTCCCTTACAGAATCAGCTGTCTTAGAATGACACATTTCCTGATAGCCTGAATGCTAATAATACTTCAATATTCTGATTTTACCATTACATGATCACTAGACACTATCAACACTAAGACCAATAAGTAGACAAAGCAAAGCTTTGCTTTTTTTTTTTATAGAGGAAAGGTGATGATGTGTAAAAAACAAACAAAAAAAAAAAAGGTGGTCCCCTGGTTAGTGGGTTAGCAAGGCCTCATGCTCCAGTGGTTAATGTGCACCAGTCCGTTACTGCAGATGCTGTCCACATGGGGATGGCAACTGAAGAGTGACCAGCCTAGCTCAGTGTTGGAAGGACGGGATGGCATGTTCCAGAACAGATGTTTCCAGCATTTGTGTGTTCGTCGTATGAGCTTTAATCTGGTCAGTGAAGGGCATTAGAGTAGACCAAAAAGCACAGAGTATACCAAAAAGGCTGTATGGGGACCCCAGCTGTCAATAGCCTTGAAAAGCCCCCCCCCCCCCCCCCTTTAAATGTCTCCACCAGAAATTTTAAATTCTCTCCCATATTTGAGGCCCTCTCCAGTTAAATCCATTCCCATAAAAGCAGAAAAATCCAAAGCTGCATAGTTTGTAATTGGCTGAGAATTAGGCCACATGGAGTATTGTTAAAACCTGCAGAGATTATGCATTATGCTTAAATCTTTGGAGATTATGCAATGCAGGGATATTATGCTTCCATTTTCTCTGATTGCCTCTTTGTATTATTTTTCCTGCCTGCACCATGCCAAAACATCCCAGTCCTTTCATCCCCCTTCCCTTTTTTTTAATACTGTACCTCATTCTGTTCTTACTCTCCTCTCAATTCCCGTCTGCTGAGTGTCTCCTCTCCCTCTGTTATTTTCTCCTCTTCTCTCTCTTTGCCACCTCCCTCTCCTTCTCCTCCTCAGAGCCCCCTGGCAGTCTCCCCACAAGTGATGTTCTCCTGGCCAGAAGATTCATGCATATCTCCTGTGTCTCGCTGACGCTAACGCTCGTCGACATTTGCGCAGCATTGTGGGATTCTGCTCTCGGTCATATTTCATGTAATGATGAAAATGATGATGGTGATGAGGATTCAGGGAGTGGTGTTTGTGTGTGAATATGTGTGATGGTGGGGTGGTGCTTCTATTTTTACCCTTGTCTTTCCTTCTATATCAATCATCGCAGTTTGACAAGATGGTAGATAATGGGCTGTCAAAGAAAGTTTAGGGCGAGTTTTCTTTTAGCTTAATTATAGTGTATCTCAAAAATAGTGCACATCCTATTAAAGTGCCATGACAATAATAATTATTTAAAGCTGTTTCTACCTTCATTAGAACCAATGTTCTCCATATTTTGAAAAGAAAGCCAAAAGCTTTACTGAAACAACTTTAATGTATTCGAGATTTGATTTGGTTAACACTTAGCATCAATTATGGAGGATCTAGCATCAATTATATAGCATCTAATGCCTCGTTTCCACTGAACCATATGGTACTACTTTAAATGAAATACTGGAAATGCTGTCCTGAAAAGCAGTTCAGAAAAGCATTTCTACCACCAGTTGGACTCTAACCGAGTTAAACTCAAACATGTTGTGCCATACTGGTGGCAGACAAACGTAACACACTAGTATATCTCAAACTTGTTGCATGTGTTGATATTTTTCTATCCTCCACTTCATGGATTGTGTTGTGTGACTTTAGTAGCTCCACCCTAACTGCTCTCCATCGTACTACAAATTCCTTCTTTTAATTTTTTTTTCCTGTCCAATTCCTTAATCATTCTTAAAAGGAAAGATGGGGACGTGGTTGGATGTACAAAATCAACTTTTTTGAGCTTCATATCATATTATACTGTCATTTCTTCATCAAAAACATACTCAAGTTATTGCTGTGATTCTTTCATGTATATTTAAGAAATCCTTAAATCTCCTGTGGCAACCACTTGAGGTGCCTAAAAGCTTGCTCATATAAAGCGTATATGAGTAAGCTAAAGTCCCTAATTGGAGCTGCAGTCTCCAATCCACAGAGGACCCCTCCTCCTTACCTACCCCACACAGCTCCAACTGACTAGCAACAACAGCAATTAGCAAACAATTAGTGGAACTGTGTTTTGGTTGAGTTTACCATGCACACTACTTCTCAATCTGACGTTCCTGAGAACCATTCTAAACAGCATCACAAAGAAACATCGTTGTGATGGGATGCATAAGGAGGACTGCCACGAAAAGAAGAAGCTTCTTAAAGAGACAGAGTCCCACATTTAAAGAGTCAGATACGGCTTTGAAGTCAAATGTCTTTTAAGTTATTTTTGATATATACAACATTTAATAACACCTGAAGATAACATACTGACTTGATTGTGGTATAATATGGCACTATGTGCCTGGAAAATACATCATCCCTCCCTTTTAGGTATTACTTTCAATAAATGTTTCAATCTGCTACATTTATCCCTAAAAAGTTATAGTTAGCTGCAGGTTAAAATGGTGTATATATTTAAATATATCCATCGGAACCTGTACATTTTTTGTGTGTATATAAACGCCATGTATGTTAAATTCATCAAGATAGCTGACAGTCGCTAGAGTATATTACATGTTTAACGACCAGTGTTGCACGGAGCGAAACAGCTTTGTTTTCGTTATCTGTTTTGAATTTTAAATAACACCTCCTTTCACAGCTTCCTGCTCATGCTGGATGTTTGTTTTTTTTTGTTTTTTTGTTTGCTTGCTTCATGGACAACAGTGTTTACTTGAACTCGCTGTTCCGATGAAGAGACAGGAAGTGAAAATTGTCCCTAATAGAACAGAATTTTTGCAAGTGCACTAACAAGGGGAAATGTGTTCGAAACGAAAACAAAGTAAGAAAGGAGCAGGCAGGATAAACACACTCAGGGAGTAGAAGTGGGGGTTGGGGGTATCATTATTGGATGAGTCTGGGGCATGGCAGACTTTTGGCCCTCCTGCCGTGTCTCTTCCGTGCACATTATACTTGTGTGTGCGTGGATGGATGTGTGTGTGTGTGTGTCTGGCTCTGGTGCACATTTTAGTTGCTTGCCGGTATGCAAAGCTGTGTCAGTGGATATACCATCTATGGAAGAGAGATTTTTTCACAGTCTTCGCTACACCCTAATTAATCTTCTTAAACCTGCTAGGCCTGTCTCCAGCAATCTTACACATCAGAAAAGCCAGCTATGAATCCCACCAGGATTTTCTCCATGGAGGCTGTTGGGGGAAAAAAAAAAATACTCCAGCCTCACAGCTGACAGCTTTCTGTCAGGATGTGCAGAAAAGCTTACTGAAAAGAGACAAACACTGAATCCATCATTTTCTGAGATGGATTCAGACTGGAGGAAGGCAGAACAAGAGTAAGGATGTGGATTTTTATTGTTTAATTGAGAACTCTCCAAATTAGTTTGGCAGTTTCTGATCTGCTGTCCTCTTAATCATTCTTCATTTAGTAGTTTGGATCTTGAGTTTACAAAATTATGATTAACAAAAATGTAGCTCCCTTCTTTTTAGGTCCCGTTTAATCACAGTTTTCTATTGCGAGGAGCTATTGCAAGCAGAAAGTGGAATCCAGCTTACTCGCCCAACTTCATGCAAGTATACTTAGAAACGACTTCTGAAGGTCTGCACAATAGAGAATCCTCTTTTGAATTTCTAGTCTGAACTGAAGATAAGGTTTCAAGGTTTTGGTTGCACTTAAGCAGATTAGTGTGCAACGATTGGTGAATAAGGACTCAGCACCACTGCAAAAATGAAATGTCTAATAGGTTCTTGGCAGTATGATACAGTACCTACTGATTAATATGAGTGTGTGCACTCATGAGGTTGGAAAAAAATTACCCTAATTTTATTTTAAATAGATTAAACTGCATATAAAACAATACTACAGTAAAGGGATTTGTGTTGTAGACTCGCTACATCAAAATGTACTATAATTTTTTTTGACTGTATAATGTGTTACTTAAAATATCACAAACAAACGCAACACTTGCAATCGCCCCATTTTGACAGATCTTATAAAATCAGTTCAATATATGTACTTCTTGCATTCAAAAGATACTTTAGGGTTTTCAACATCAGGTTCTGTTATAATAACTTGAATATGTTTTGTATGTTTTATTTGCATGTTCCCTCCATGCAGTGCAAAGACCAATATGGCTAATAGCTTTCATTAGCCACGTTGGTTCATAAAATTACTATCTGATCTAAATTAATCACTAAGTTGATTAGGTGTAATTCATTATCTGAAATACTTAGACTGATCAAACCTGAATAAATTTCTTAAAACACAGATAGAGATTAATAAATCTTTGTTTTGTTCTGTGCTTTATTCTGATTCTTCTGTTGTGGTCCTTAACTTCCTGAAACATCAGGGGTTCATCGTATTTATAATAACTGAAGATGTCAAGTGTCTTATTTACTTTTGATAGGATAGCAATGTTTTCACCATAGCCTTACTTCAGAAGTTCCTGAATTATCCCTTTAATACTTAATCATATTGGCTTCATTTTATATAAGATATAACAGAGCAATGCAAATCAATACAAAATATGTTATAATGTCATAGATAAATGGGATAATGAATGTGACACACAAATACATTAAATGTATTGTGAATAGCATTTTTTATAATGTTTATTTATGAATTTGGTTCTTCATCTCACCACAATTAAACCTTGTGTCAAATTACCGTTTTAACACTTCTAATTTTGCCCTTGATGTAGTGGATAAAAGACAACAGATGCATTTATCACACTGATTAGAGTTTTTGACAGAGTGCTCAAGCTTGATTAAATAATATCAGAACCAAACGTTTAAGTGCTTTTATGTGTTTTGTGAAAAAAAAAAAAAAGAATCAAATTTGTCAGCCACTCCCAAAATATTCCATGAAGGGAACAGAGAGGTGGTCCTTTTTGGTAGTTTTAACAAAAAGAATTTAGATTTTGAGGTATTCCACCTGCTGAGTACAAAATTAATCAGAAGATCCATCAGCACTACATCGGCTGACACAATATGGTATAAATTACATTAGATATCAATATATTTGGATTTGATGAAATAGAGTAAATTTTGAGTTTCACTTTCTATGTGGCTTAATATGTTCAGGGAGAACTATTATCTGGTTGCCTAAACACAAATCATGAGAAATCACAAAAAATATAAATCTATATCTGAACGAACAAAGAGATTTGTTGGTGCAGAAAAATTCATTGAATTTTCATTAAGGGGTTTAAGTCGCTGACTCCACAAGATATTATATTATTTTCCCTTTAATATTCATTGAGTTTGCCTCTTGGTATCACCATAACCAGTGACAGGTACTGGTCTGATTCTAGTGCAACCGTCCGTGGAAAATGTTTCTCAGCATCAAATATGAACTTTTTTCCCTGTCTCTCGTGCATAATTTATTGAATTAATTCAGTTTTCTAAAATATTTACAATATTAGATTTTTATTTCATCTCAGTTGGGCCCCTTGTGATACATTGTCACCAGAAAATAGAAAACCTTGTAAATATTTAGCTCTCTTCCTAAAACGGATTCACCCACAATCGTTTTCTGACTCAGTGGGACAGAGGAGGGTTATAAATATCTGACATCATTATTTTTGCTTGACTAATCTTGTGTCACTTAAGGATGGGGCTGTTTCAGTTGATTAAACCAAATTAGGTTGTTCCATTTAATCTGCCCTCTTAAAGTGTATAAAAAAATGAAGCAGCTTCATTTTAGTTTTGTCAATACTGTATATCATTAAAATTTAAGGAGGATCTTTTCATCAGACATGGATCATTTGTTCCACCTAACATGAGGACAGAGGTAAAGGAGTATGTGTGGAACTTTTAAAAGAAAAACTAACATAACATTTTACTTCAAATGATAACATTTTGCATAATATCATTTTTCTGTACACGTTTTTCATTCAAATGCAAACTTAATATCCACAAAAACTTTAAATTGTCGGTTGTATGCCTCTTACATGAATGTTGACGCCTCTTGAAATTTTTTCACAGAAGATCAAGTTACAACTACAAATTTGGCTACAAATTGCATTTAAGTGGAACTGTACTATGTGATGAATAAACACAAAGTAGCACTTCATTTTGAAGTGGAATGGAAAATATGTATGATTTTATAATTAGAAATCTCAAAAGTGTGGAGTGCATATGAAATTGAAGCCACCTCGAATGAATGCTTTGTAGAAGCATCTTAGACTCTATGCAGCTCTATTTCTATATACGGACATGCTTGCCGATTCTTGTTTGTAAGATGTGACAGATTCAGTCTGTTTGAATTGAGAGTGTCTGTAAAAATCTTGCCACAGATTTTTGGTTGGATTTAGTTAGATTGATCTAAATCATTCCGATGTTGTTCTGGCTGCATGTTAGAGGTTGTCATTTGAGTAGATGAACTTTAGCCTCATGTATTTTATCCCAGGATTACCCTGTATTTATGTCTATCCATTTTCCCATCAGCTTTGACTAAGATCCTCGCGACATTGCAGGTTGCAGTGTGACATGTGGAAAAGTTTAAGAAAAACATAATGATGTTTTCACACCTGATGGAGCCACTGAAACCTCTGAAAAAGACACGAGCACAACTTCCTTCTTCACAAAATGTAAACAAAACTTCCACTTGTGGTGGTTGTCTTTAACACAGACAAGATTTCTCTCTTGTCTGTGTTAAAAGACCGTGAGCCATTTCTCATGCTAGAGCTAGACATGCGTGTTTGTTTTGATTGTATCAACCCACTTATTTACCTGAAAATGAATTTTCAAGGATTGTAAGCTAAAATCAATAAAAAGCAAAACCGGAATGACGAACATGTACCCCACTCGAAAGTCAGCTGCAGTTGTGTCCCCCACCACCCTGTCTCTGAACAAAAGCATCTCTGAGAAATGAATGTATGAATATTCCTTGATTTCCAAAGCAGCAGTTGGCAGATTTCTGGTCCACCTTTTTTTTTTATTGTATTTCTCTGTCAGACAGTCACAGCATTCCATTTGCATTGACAGTCTCAATCAGCGGATTGACTTTTCTGAGCGCGCATGCAATTATGCACATTCATCCTCACCCTGTGTGACAAATACACCAACAGTTATGATGAACTGACAAGCAATCAGTTAAATGATGTTTTAATTGGAATTTCAGCAAATACTTTCGTAAAACAATTCTGGAACCGTTGTACTTCTTCTGTGTGTGCTCAATTAATCCCTGATTGGCACTAATTGCTTGCTCAAAGTTTATCTCAAATAATGGTGGATATAAAGTAATCTGAGCGTGCTTAGCTGTGTCTTCTTCACTCCTTAATGCCACTTTCCTGCCAAACAAACCAAATATTTAATGACAGAGTCCCTAATTGCTTCCTTTCCATCTTCCCCCTCTCCCTGCTTCTGATTAACAAGGACAGACAGGTGCAGACTGTGCTGAAGTGTGCCCGCATTATAGATTTACATTCACACGCAATGGATTATACAGTGACACCTCTATAGCCTTTCTCAATCAGTAAATCACTATGCGCCAGTCCAGTAGTCACGCTCGGTGTTTTCCAGCCATTAGAACACTCTGGTCTGGCTTCACCCAGGCTATTAGAAGCTGTTAAACAGGCTGCAAAAAAAAAAGAAAAAAAAAAATCTGTGAGCTAATGATGAGAATGCATCTGTGGAATCTGAACTCCACGGTGCCACATTTAGAAGCACTTAATTAATCTTAATGCATTCTGAAATAAGCCAGCCAAACAAATATCTTATCCATAAATTACTTTTCTCTGTTCTGGACCACGTACTGCTACAAAGCACGCCCACGGGAAGCTTTAACTCTCACAAATTAATGTGTGTGTGCGTGTGTGTGTGTGGCATGTGCCTGCGAGCAGAGATGTAGTGAAACACACATCCTCTCCTCAAGAATGGATTTGTGTTTACCACCTAATCAGCTCTTTCAATCAAATGAATTCCTGTTTTGCTTTTTTTTTTTTGATCATTGTTATCCTGCTGTTGAATTTTACTTCCACCGAAATTCCTGCTTTCTTGTCACATGAGGGAGCAGAAAGAGCTGGAGAGCAATTCCAAGGGCTGTCATTCTTATTTTGTGCTGAATATAAGCGGACTTGTTTTTTTTTTTTTTTTCATTCATTCGTTTGTTTGCTTGCATATGTCAGTGCGTGTTTATATGTGTGTGTGTGTGTGTTCAGTGCCCGCTACCATGTTCTTATCACCTTCTCACACACCTGCCTCCCTTGAAGACTAAGCTTCCTCACTCTCGTGCCTCCTCATCAAAGCCAGATCCAGCCACTGTTGTTGCTTCCTTCCTTCCTGCCTTCCTTCCTTCCTTCTTCCTGCATGCCTCCCCAAATCCACCCCCGCCACCCTCTTCTCCCCTCCATCCCCCATCCCTCTCCATCTAGCTGGTTTGGCTCCTGTTCAACAGACACCACTACCCTTGTATCTGCTGTCGGGGCAGTCAGACCTTTTGGGTTTATTGCCGTCCCTGAGAGGAAGATTCATGCAGTTTGGGGCCAATGTGTGTAGCCTATAAAGGTGCCGCAAGGCTTGGAAGACCTACTAGGGATTTGGAAGGTTGATGACTGCTAAAAGGGCAAAACCATAAGTTGCTGGCACTGATGGGAATGTTTTTATGATTTTTTTTATTTTTTAAACAAGTCTGTGTGTGAATCAGATATTTTGACTAAGAAAAAAAAAATGAAATCATATAATTGAGCCAATCATGAAGTAAATGTATCTATGTGGGTGGAAAAAAAAATATTTGTTTTTTTGAACTTTACTTTCCAGGTTTTAAGTTGTAAACAAGCATAACAGTAAAGCTAATTTCATTCATTTGGGAGCAATGGATCAACACAGAACGTGCTTATGCTTTGATCCAAAATTGGGAATCATCTTGGAATTTCTTAATTTTCTGTTGGATTCTAAACTACTTCTCAGAATCTGCTGGTTTCTGAGCTCCTCTGTATAACTAGCTAACTATTTTATTTTATTTTTATTTTTTTTCTGTCGTGT
>NW_015115708.1:31089-60384 GCF_001443285.1 Poecilia latipinna
TGTGTGTGTGTGTGTGTGTGTGTGTGTCTGGGGGTTTAACAGATATGTTTTGTGATTTCACAATAGGTTTAAGTGTATTACTGCCGGTGGGTCCAAGGGCTTCAGTGGTCATTCCATGACCTTTTGCCTCACTGTGATACAAATGTAGGTAAATAAACAGCTAAATGCCACATGGCTTAAATACACTCAGGGTCACACTGTGGTCAATAATAATTTACAAGCAATTTCATGGAAGAGGTATTCTTGTAATAAGGGGTAGCAATGGATTTGTGCAGCTGCTGGACCTTATGGACATGCTCATGAGTCCTCTGTATTTTGTTCATCCCTAGCAACAAAAGGTGGCTATGCACACCCCTTGAGCTTTTCTAAGTTTTTTTAACATTTAAATGATAGTATTTGCAGCAGGTTCTTTCCTCCAAGGAGGCATCCGACCTCATCAGGGGCTATAAGAAGATGGATGGAGCTGAAAAAGAACAATCCTGAAAAGAAGAAAAAACAAAAACAAAACACTGAATGACCTGAAACTATTTGACATTCTTGAGCCAATATGACTGAATTCAGGCTATTTTGCAAAGAGGAATGGACATAAATTCCAGCTTTAAATGTGCAAAGCTGGTACGGACATGTCTCAGTAGACTTGCGGCTGTAACTTAATTATTTAAGTTAATTATTCAATCAATTTAGTTGCAACTATCTGCTGAAGTATACTGCAGTTTGCTGGAAAGAAATGAGCAGATATAGGGTACTACCAACAGACAGTTATTTGACAGAAGCAGACTGTTAGGCAATATTAAAGTAAATCAGACGAGTTAAAATGTACCGTAGTGTCACACAGAGACACTTAAGATTATTAATGCCGCTGTATCCTGTATTATAATAGGAAGCCGAGGGATACAAATGGAGAAATATTCATGTTGCGATGATGTGTGTTTTGCTGAGTCGGAGTCAGAGCCATTAAATATACTGTCTGTTCATTGCCATTAGCTGCAAATGCTCAGAGGAAAAAAAATAAAAAATAAAAAACCTGACTTTGACATCTAATCCTCTTACTCGAAAGAGGACTAATGCACACAGAGTCTATGCTGCAAGTGCATCTGACAAACAAATCCATTTTTATGTGTATACGTTGATATCAATGAGAGTCCTATCAATGAGAATCTCTTTGGACTTGTTCCTGTCTCCTCCCTCCCTCCGCTCAACCAGATGGCCTCCCTGCTAACGGAGCACTGACACCAGATGTGCAGCTCCCGTGTCGATTCGGAAACCAGCTGGGCTGAGTGTGCCAGTGGTTCTGTTAATGAAAATGGCTAGACCTGGTGTGTGAGAGCGTGTGTGCGTGTGTGTACCCACGCGCGCTTGTTGTTTACTGTGGTTCAGTGGCATGTGACAGTTTGGAAACTCTCTGTGGGTGGAGGGGGGGATTTTTTCAAAGCGAGCCACAGCCAGTTGCGCCGCAGCTCAAGTCAGCCATGTAGTGCTCAACAGCACACCCACCAAGTTTTTTAAAAACACAGCCACCTCTCCCCAGCAAAGTCCCTCTCTGCATCCCGCTGTATTGGATTCTGTTTTTATTTCAGTTTCTCTCTGTCTTTTACAGCCACCATATTCCTTTATGCATCAGCATAGACTCTTTCCTAACCTATTTAGCTGCAAGGGGATCACCGGGCTTATTACTAATTCATGCTCGCTGCCTAAACAAAGGAGTAAGAGTACACACTATCTCTGGTAGGATTTGTCTGGCTGTGACTGGTTGCAATAAAATATGTTCATTTAAATGAATTATTGCTCTAATTCCGATTGCTCGCAGATACCATTGTGGGACCAAGGTAGCACCGTAATGAACATTTAATTCTGATAAAACCTCGAACCCCGGCTAATGAAGTTGTTACCACATGCCACGCTCTGTCATTTATAAATTTACTCAGAAACGATTCATTACTACACATCATTCCACTGATCAATTAAATGATAAGGACACAAAGGCAGGCTGTTTGCTTGGAAATATCTCGGACAGCTTCCGCAGTATGACAAATCAGCTAATTGAAAATATTGTAGTGGGAATAAGTATTACTTCTTTTAAAAAAAGGTAACCCTCCCAACTCTCTCCCCCCCCCCAAAAAAAAGAGGAATGGAAGTCCTGCTGCGATAGCCTTGTTATCAGAGGTGATTATGCCTTGCAGGCCATCTCCCAGGATAGGAGGTATGGTGGTAGGAGGGTTTAGGGGGGGAATTATTAATACCAAATAGCTGAAGAGGTGGATGAGATTCCTCCAGCTCTTGAATGCTCTGACAGATGATACTTGCACTTACAGGATAAATTATAGGCTTTAAGTTTTTTTCTAAGGGTATGTGAATTTCGCTCACTTTTCTGACTGTCATATTTTTAGCATTTGTTGAGCCAGAAGTGCTGCACGAGAGAAACATGAAAAAGAAGATTCCTTGAGGATTCATCCCATTAAGCCTGCACAGCCTGAGATGTGACTTCAGATATTGAAGATCGTGTAAGAACCTATTTGCTTGCACCCCAACTTTTCCAAAAATAAAACCCAGTGGATGGATATGAATAAAATTTATTTTCCAAAAGGCACGTTAGGTTTATATCTTTTACAGGATATAGAAAGCCTTCCACATTTATTGACAAGAAAATGCCAGCCTATAATATGATAGGAAAAGTCACAATTTTTTATTTATTTATTTTTTTTAAATGACCATTGCGATTAAAATAACAGAAGCAAAAAATAAATATTGCAGAATTTATGTGTACTTTACCTTTATAATTAAAAAAAAAATAGTTATCCACAACTTTGGGTTTCTTGACCACTTTTCAAAACGAGTAGGACAACAGAAAATATGATTTGAATAACTCAGTTTTTGCAGATTTTAGCTTTTTTAAATAAGTCAAACTGAAAATTGTCAGAAGGGTAACTATAGAATTGTGCATGTTTTGGACTTTTTGTAGTTACAAAGTTGTTCATGCGTGAAAAATCATATGCATACTCTGTCTATGTCAACAGCTTGGCAGGAAACAGTGTTCACATCAAACTGTTTTGGACGTGACACAAAGCTGATGAGGTTAAGAGTAGTAGTGTATAACTCTACCAGGTGTACGGTGGCTGACCTGGTGGAGAAGAAGCAACGAGCTCAACAAACTTACTATTAATCACTTGATTCGTGGGAAATGAAGGACTTCGTCACAAGGATTGTGTACAATTGGTAAACTCATATTATACAATCGGTGAACGCAGACAGTGTGCCTATACTCAAGTATAATCTTGTATAATGTGGAAGGACAAAGTGATCTATAATGGGAGGCTCTCGGTTGTGTATTTATTACAGAACTTTAATCTGACAAGAAATTTTATGTTGTCTTTGGAATTTCCTCTCCAGAAAACCTTTGGAGTAGTCGGCTTCAGGCTCAACCCAGGTCTTATTGCACACATCTTGATGGTATTTCATTGGCAAAACATAAAATGGACCAACAAAACAACTGAGACTATTAGTCATTTGACCCACAAAAGTTTGGACTGTTGATGGAATGCACAAAAACCTCTGAGATATCAGTCTCCTTAGCACACTTGAAGTTAAACATGTATTCCTTTATCAGATCTAGCTACACAATGTCAAATAAAAAATGCCATTTGCTTTCACATCACACAGTGTGATTTGTGATACCCAATTATTACCATTGAAACAAGTAACATTTGTCATACACAGAACCCGATTGCAGCATATTATACGTTACACTGAGGTACAGAAAATGAAAATCAAAGCCAGGTGTACTCTGGGCTGTAAGCGAAGCAATAATTTGCTGAGGGACTGGATGCTCCAGTGGGTGTGTTGTTTTGTGGTGTCCCATCAATTACATTCCCTGAGAGAAAACACCCGACTGTTTTCTGTTTTTTTACCAAAGCCAGGGGTTAATGAGGCTTTGCACAGAAGTCTCTGCCACCAAGTAATTGGAGCAACTTAACAATCATAAGTGCGGCCTTTGGAGCTGTTGGGAGCACAGACTGAATACAACTTTATTAACTAGAGGAAAGCCATCTTGTATTGATTGACCTCCTTTTCATTCGTTCCTTTTCTTTCTTTTTTTTTGTTTTTTTTATTTTTGACATCTTCTCCACACCTGGTCCGCGTGCTCCGGCTTCAAAGAAAACATCGAAGACGATCACAGAAGGACACCGTAATTAGAGGAGAAAATTCACAGCAGGGCATCGTAATTAGAAGAGAACATTTTCTCACGTTCTAGTCCATTTCAAAGCACCTGCAAGCTTACGTTGAGGGGGAGAAGAAAATCTCTCATTGGTTTGGGCATTTGTAGAGTTATTTTTCGCTGTTTGAATTTCAATTTTAATGGATTTTTACCATAACCTAACAATGGGAATGATTCTATTATTGGAGTCAATTTTGGTGCCTTCATCTTGGTACAGTGGTTCATGAAAATTCATTCTGGATTCCAGTTTTATGTGGATCAAAAAATGGCCAGGCTGTCAACAGAGTAGTCTGTTTACATGCTGTGGGGGGTTGTTGTTTGATTTTTTTTTTTTTTCTCCTTTCCAGAGGAGACAGGATTGTCAGTTTCCTTACGCCTCCTAGCAAGAGAATATGGCTTGGCATCTATGTCCATGCTTCCATCTGTCAGTCATTCATTTCATTTCTTACACTCACGACCTTTCTGCTTTCTGATACGTGACACAGTTGCCGTCTCGTCTATTCCTCTCCCTTTTTTACATCTGACCGCAGACGATCGGGCTTGGCACACGGCGCTGTATGCAGATCAGACGGAGGAGTCGGTGCAGACCGGCTCCAGCATGTCAGCGGCAGAGAAGTGCAGCACTTCATAGTGCAGCATCAGCCTCTCACAGCAGTCATTTTCACTGTGATTTAAGGGCTTATTACACAGCCTGAAGGAAGAGTCCCATCACTCTGCGGTGCCCCATAAATCATCAGAGGGGAGCACTCCGGGATGAATGATCGCTTGTCCATTAGAGGACTGACTGACAGATTACGAAACCATCAACAAACATGATTTGATGAAATCAGATAAAACATTGGAAAGAGAAAAAAAAATCAAATGGATGTGATCCGTCTTTATATTTTGAACATCTGAGTTAACAGTGCCGGTTCCCCTCGTATGTTGCATGTGTTTACTGACGGGGTGCTTCGCTTCATCTGTCAGCCTTGAAAGAATTTTCTCAGTTGTTAATAGAGATCAGCAGGAAAGCTTGCTTTTTATTTGTTGTCACTTAAGACTGTATAAGTGCAAATAAAATTACTTTTTGTGTTTAAAATTGCACTTGCATATACTGTTTTTTTTGACTTGCAACATAATTACTCTGACTTAGTGACAGTACACGATGGGGAAATCAGATGTAAAATCACATTCCAAATGTTTCCTTATTCACTGGTTTTCAAGAAAACATTTAGGGTTTAGCTTAAAAGAACGCCTCTGAACAGATTATTATCAATTTGTGCAATTCTCCCAACTGCTATGAGGCACATAGAATCACACTCTATTCTATTTGATTTACTGCAACTATAAACAAAAAAAATGAAGGTTAAGTATTGTATGGAAATTTATCACGGTTTCTAGTTCAACCTCAGCATAAATCATATTATCAATATTACCCGTCACGGAAAAGGCAAAACCGTAAAAATACTAACTTCTGCAATGCCACAGTCTTTCTTCTTTGGCAGATTGTCAACATGTTTTAATGCTTTGCCATCTAATAATACCCACCTTGATTTATTAGTCAGTACCAACCATTATTTTATTTCAGTCTCGTTAAAAAAAACAATGCAAAAATGTTAGTATTTGTGTCATCTACCCTTTTTAACCCCCATTATTTCTGGAATATAAAGGAATTTTAGTGTTTTTATGTGAAGTTTCAGTAGAGCCAGTAATATTTAGTCAAAATGCTGCTGATGTTTGACTAAAACTGCGCGGTTGGAAGCTGCGCTCCACGACTCACAGATTCACAGCTTATCATGTCTGAAAGTGAGCGTCCGTCTGCTGCCTTTAGCCCAGTTGGCAGCCTGGTGGCTGTTGCTCATCTGTCCCCAAGCCAATGTGAGCACATCACCGATCTGGACCAGGATTAAAGGACCTAATACTAACAGCTGTGCTGAGATTAGCCATGTCAGTATTTACAGTTATTTTGTCAAGCAGCGCAACCACACACCCTGCTCAAATAATGAGCAGCAATGTTTGAATATCCGCGTGTGTTCGAATTAAGACCTTTCCGTTAGACTGGTTTTGAAAAGCACTGTGTACATTTGTTGATGGGGAGAACGTTGGTGGATAGGCACTTGGGACTGATTTGGAAGTGCGTGGCGAACGGGACTTATATAGTGTTAGTGGATAAACAGAGCTGGCAGAATGCTTGGAAGCAGCCGCCTCCTTTGTTTCAACAGAATGTAAATTATAAATGCAGAGGGGGACAAACAAAAAAGAAGATTGACGAAGGAATATTGAGAGAAGCTAACTTGAGACAAACATTTTGTCTAGATAGTTGGAATTTTGTTTTGTTTCGTTTTTATGTAGAGGTACTATGTCATACCTGGAGATTAGAAAATGTTTTTTCTCTTGTTAGATTCTAATCTATGAATGTGATGGAAGCAAAGGAAACAGATCTTGGAAATGTTTCTGAGGCAGCAGGTCTGTAAGTATTAGCTGCTCCCTTCCAATGGATCCCTGTGTACATAGAGGATACATCCTCGTTGCCCTTAAGCATATAAGAGAGTAGGCATAGATGTGATTAACATAGATTTGGGGTGAATAATCTCCTAAACTGCTCATTGGATCATTGATGTTGGAGGCTGGGGGTGGCATATAGTAAGAGCTTATTGCAAAGCAAATTACAAACCACCTTTAATTTCTTTATACTTTCCTACTAAGATGCCAGACTTTCTTTTAATCTTTTAAAGTGGTTTGAATCAATAGTTTTTAAGGATTTGTAGAGGTCTATGAGAGGTTTATTCAGACTTTGGGACACTTCTTTACTCGCTCTCTGTCGTGCCTTTGGTGCCGTTAGTGCTAAGCAAATGGAAAACTAATAAACAGAAGACAAAAGAAAGAGTGTTCGGTGTAAAAAAATAAAAAAATCTCATCAGTATCTGAAACATGCTGTTTGTCCATAACATGAAACACCTTGTGTGGCAGTGGCAGGCTAACTTCATTTTGATGGAGACAGATGATGATTTAGTAGCATATTTCAGTACCCTTCTAGTTAACTATGAACTCACAAAGATAAAGAAGAATTTAGTGTTGTAAAATAACCACTACCACTAACGGTCACCAAGACTTTTGCCCTTAACATTAAAAGCTTTAATGACAGGTAGTGTAGCTGCTCTCTGTGCTGCCCTAATGGGGACCTCTGAATTCATACCATGTCACAAGACACAGACAATAGACCAACAACAGGGATCAGAAGCTCCCATTACCAATTAAAAAAAAAAACGTTTTCATCAGGCTTCAGCCAATACCTGGGATCTAATTAGGACATCTGTACTATTGGTAGCTTTTGTGAAATTAAAAGACTTTTCTCAATTTGAGACCCCCGCTTTACCGTTAAAATGTGTCTTTACACTGTGAAGTAAGTAAGGTGGAGCATCCAGTTGCCCTGAAATGTGAGTTCTTAGTTGGGTGTCATGGGGGACTAGCATGTGTACCACGCATCCCCCTGTTGTCAGCTCACATGAAGCTACTACATGAATCCCATATTTGATCTCTGTACCTCCTTTTTTCTGTTCAAAGTTCTTCAGCCAATCATCGAAATCAAAGCAAAAATACCTCCCGTGTATTATCGGTTAACGTGCTAACACGGCATTACCATATTAATTAGTTTCTTTTTGTGCCGAATGCCAACAGTTGCTTCGTAGCTCCAGGTATTCATTCAAATACATTTGCACATATTTATATGCTGTCCAAACAAGTACATATTGAGGCCCATCTGTATGCGTCCGTGCACAGAGGGATAAAGCCAGGATGCCGCGGTAAACACAGCTCGGCAACCATCTCCAGTGGCCATGATGAGTTCTGTTTGATCCTGTTAGATTGTGCAGATGTACAGATTATCCCTGGCGGTTTTTACCGTCTCTTGCATCCACGAAGACGGAATCAAAGCAGAAGAAGATATAGAACGTGTCAAAAAATCCTGACAGCGTCTTTCAAAGAGAAGTGTGCAAAAATGCCAGCTTTGACTATGAATCATTTACAGAACTGCGAGGGAACACTATTAGATATTATTTTGATGTTTTCCATGACTGTGAAAACACAGCGACAGCCCCTGCTTGCAGTCAGAAAAGAAGAGAGCCTGCAAGAAAGCTCTTTCCCTTGGTGACTGCTGCTTTAGTGAAGCAAGGCGGATAAAATGCTGGATTCTGATCCCTGACTCATTTTCCAGCTCATGTTGTGCATCTCGACAATATTGCTGTAAGGGTCTACGATATCCACGGACTGAGAGAAAAATAATGTTATCGACCTTTTCTATATTTTGCTTTCATCTGCTACCCCCCGCCCCTCCTCTCGTTTACTCCTCAAATAACTGCATGAGCAGCATCTCGGTTTATGAACACAGGGCATCGGTGCCTCCCAGGCACATAATTTTAAAGATTTCTTTAATAGCCGTGAAAACCGGAAGAAAATAAATAAAGCTAGGATAATAGAACAGAAGAAAATAATGGGAAGACAAATTAACCTACCTTAAATCTTTGAGCAAATGTTACGTTAATGGTAACGCAAATAAAAACATCTGGATTTTCCAGCGTATATAACGATGACACTGAGGCTGAGAGTCAAGAGAAGAAGAAAAAAATTGCATAGGTGAGTGTGGGAGATGCAGCAGTGTGTTCTTGGGAAGAGATGGATGCAGACTGTGGTTATTAATTATGGATGTGCAGATGTGGTCTGAGGGAATGCTGTTACAGTAACTAGAGGCGAGGCGAGTCAAAGGCACAGCAGCGATGTGGAGAAGCCAAAGGAGGGCAGATCCAGCCCATGCCATCCACAACTTCAATTTACATTACACGACAGGAGAATGGAGGTTAATTAAACATGACAATGGTGGAGTGTTTAACTCTTCGTAGTGGCTGACTGGCTTCTAACTCAAAGGCCAAAGCATGCATAACTAATGCGGTACGAACATACAGAAAAGTGTGAATTCATGTGCACACTTGCCATGAAGGGAGGCTTTATGAATAAAACTGCGTAAACCGCATGTTTTTAATCCTTTGTTCGGCGTTGTTAGCAAATAGTGGGGGGACATGAACTCCTGCTCATGTGAGCTCAAATCGCAGCAGAAAGTAAAACTGCATCTAAAAACTCTGCAAAAATTTCGTGTTGCCACAGGCAAGCTCACATTTGGACATGCTTCTATTTCCAACCTTCACATTAACTCTAATTGGTTTTGACACTAATGATGCCAAAAAGCAAAGCAAAGCAGAGCTAGGTTTGCAAGCTGTCCGCTTATACTTTGGGAGACTGCTGATTTTGGCTACCCTTGACTGCCGGGTCTTCCGCTGCTCTTTACATTTGTGTCAGTTGTCAAAATGGCAATGAACTGAGACTAAAACTGGTTCACATACAATCTGAATCATTAGGAAACATGCTGGATTAGACAAGTGAAACTTTTACCCCTCAGCCTGCAACATTAGGTAGCAAGTGGGAGAGTTTAGTTACCTGGTGTTTTAAAGAATATACAGTATATAATGATTTTTTTAAATTGTCTTTTTAATCGTGTTTGGACTTATGCTTCACCGGAGGTTGCTTATTTCCATTTCCCTCCAGTAATGGCAAAGTTGCCACCTTCAATTTGAGCCTAGTCTTTAATTCACCACACTAGAAATGACTGACCTGTGACAAAAACAGTAATTTAAAAACATCAAATTCTGTCCTAATGGTGTTATTTGTACCACAATTTCTAAATCAAATTCCCCATCTCGTACATAAACGTGAATCAATACGTTTCCCCCAGACAACTCTGTCAAACAGATGTTTATTAGTCCGACAATTAGTGGGTTTGTAAGACAGTGAATGGAAGCAAATGGAAAAACGACTTTTTATGCTTTATGAATTTGATTTTTTATTTATTTTTTTTTTACTTGTGAAGGTCTGGTTGCACAACACTGGCATCAGCCTTTCTTTAGTTTCTCATTGCATGTTGTTTGGCCTTAAAAAGTCACTTTGAGATGAACCTATGCAAGCGGTGGTTGGATCTGCTGTTAAACTACTGACAGCCACACAGCAGCTGCAGTAAGATGCACTCTTGATTTCACCCATTTAGCATTAGAAAAAAAAAAAGAAACTCAATGTTGTGCTGACGCAAGACAAATAAAAGTAATAAACTATGGTAAAATATTTAGTGCAAAAAAAATACCCTCTCTTGCTCACAAACAAAAACCATTGCTTTTTGCCTTAATGCCAAGGTACCTACTGTTTCATAATCATGAGGCAAAAATCGTTTTTGAAAAGAGATTGTTTTTGGTATGTTAAGAGAAATCGCTCCGCATTACCTGTTTACTTTTACAAAGGTCTCCTGCGATGATAATCTTTGGTGAAAGCAGGAATGCAGTCAGCGATCTAATTCATCACTGTCCGCGTAATTTATCACCCTGATGAATACCAGAAAAAACTGACAGAAATTCATTTTGGGACTTCAAGGTTCTCTGGCTCTAAAATTTGATGACATCTGCTCCGTAAGTGACTGCGCTGTTTCACATTAATGCCACGTTTTACCACTCAGGAGTGTGAGAGAGCCATAAATGAATGCCAACAACCTTAAGGTTTCCACATCTCCGTTCAGGATAACATTATTCATAAAAAGTTGATTCAGTTGTGTTCTGTACTGCCGTAGAGAAGACAAAAATATAATGGCTAATGTAAGTCTGGACTGGGCTTCTAGCCTCTAGCAAGCTGCTTAGAGTGCATGTCCCTCAGGGGACATTCTGTAAATGCTCCTCATCTCCCTGCTGATCTTAGTCCTGACTGATTGCTGATGACTTTTTTAGGCCACAGACATGTTAAGTTGTTCATTTATGCAAGGAAGGGGAAAAAGAAAAGAATCCCTGGTGCAAATAGCCCCTTTCGCCCTGAAAATGTTATCCCACATGACTGTGTGTCAACATTTCCGTCTTGGTTTCTGTTCCTGTGTCCTGAACGGTGATGATGCGTTTGCAGTCCACAGCAAAGCTTGCGATATATGTATACAGATGTTTTCTATTTGTTTCTGTGCGTGTTTGTATGCATGCATGTGTCCGTATGTATTTTCTGTGTGTGACAGATGTGGAACATCCTTGACTTGTTGAGAAAGTGACACACACCCTACAGGCTATGTTCTTGAAAGAGATTCTTCAGCAAACTCCAAAGCACAATTTAGCAGATCCCTGTCACGAGAAATCTGTTGGCTTTAAAGCTTTTTTCAACACAGGACCACTGACTGCACACACGACTGACTTGTTCATAATTCATGACAACAGGCTCAAGTCCGTTGTGAAGGATTCATACCACTTGAACCTTTTTCCGCATTTTGTGGCATTACAATCAGAGATTCTTTTGTTTTTTTTTGTTTTTTTTTTGTTTTTTTTTAACAAAATCTGCTTTTCGCATTGAGTTTTTTGCAGCAAATATCTGCAAGCTGCTTAGAGTGCATGTCCCTTTCAAATTTGCACACATTTCAAAAGGATCTGAGCAGAAACTCCTTCAAAAAAAGTTTTGATTCAGTGTAGATGGATTGAAAGCATCAACACATCATGATGCTGCCACCTCCAGAAAAAGTCTTCAACATCTTTTTCTGCATGTTTGCATATTGGCCAAGTTTGATTTCCTCTAGACAGAACACCTTCATGCACACATGTCCCAGGAAAAGAACTATGAAGGTTTTTTTCTTTTAATAAGGGCTTTTTTCTTTAACTGTTTTTTGATAAAGGCCAGATTTGCGTGTTTAACAATTTGTTGTCCTGATTCTCCCACCTAAATTGTGAATCTTCAGGTCTTCCAGAGTTGCAATGAGTCGCAAGGTCTTCACTGAATATTGCTCTTGTTAATCATCCTGTCAGTGTGAATGTCGATGCTGAATGCCAATACACGGCACCTTTTCAGATTTTTATGTATAAAAGGAAATCCATTAGAGCTGTGCAAAGTATCATGATGATGCAATTTTATTTTTTGTATTTATTTCAGGGTTTTTAAAAAAAAACAAAGAAAACAAATAACCAGTAGAACAAGAGAAAACATGTGCACACATAACCAAGAACAAAAAATTAAATGATTACTGCTTTTCTGTTTGAAAAGGAATAAGAAGTGAATACTTATTTAAGTCTTCCCCTTATCCCAATTTAATAAAAATATATCACAGATTATTGTGGATTTTATTCATAAATAGTACCATTTGATAAATCACAATGTCCTGCAATTTTAATAAATTAGACTTAAAGAATTATTGTGTGTAAGAAAACTAATATCATGTATTACTCTGATGACTCTTTTACAACACTTGTAGTGTGTAATATCGCAAATACAATCTATTGCTTGGATGCTGTATCAGGTAGAACACTATATATGTCAAGCCTTTGTACCATATGTTTAACTTTGCATATTGAGAGTTAATCATAATTATTGTTGTCATTGTAATGTTGATCAATAGCGCCTCAGTTAAAATGTGTTTATGGTTCAACGTAGTCCTGGAAACCAAACATAATTTTCCTTCCATTTTCTGTATCTGTGCTATTTTGTGTCAGGACATCAAATAAGAAAAATACATTGAAATTTGACAGCAGTTTGCAAGACAAAAATGTTATAAAGCTTTAGTGGCTGAATACCTTCGCTAGGCACTGTATTTTTGAGCAGAGCTCCTGTTTGATATGCAGCCTGAATGCAGTTTAAAATTCTGTTTGTTTCCTAGATGATGCAAGCTTTATCTACATGCGGCACCGCACTCCGTCACTGCATCTGTGTTTCCCAAATGGAAATACAGCCATCTGTTACACACAGAAAACTCACAAGGTGTTTGCATCTTCATCTTCCCTCCCTACTCATTAACAATTTCCCTTTTGCCTTCAGTGGTGTTTTCACTTCTGCCACAACCATTCTCTTTGTGTGAGTTTGTACAGCATGAAATTATAAAAATCCCCTCAGTGGATTGTTAGCTTACTCGCCCACCAACACACACCTATAAACGAGGCACACTTGACTTTGTGTTGTAGAAAGTAAACAGACTGCCGGCTGAGTTAATTTTGTTATTTTGTCACCCGACGCCATCTGTCCGTCACACCTTGTTTATTTCTTGCTTTGTGTAATGAACTAAACAAATGTCTTCCTGTTTCAGATTAATTGATAAACAGATTCAATTAGACATATTTGCTATACTTACTATAAGCTACATTATTTGTAACCGAGCTCAAATAGTAATTTAAAAGAAAATGCTATTTTGCAAAATGGATAGGCAATATGGACGAGAAAGATTTGTTACCTGTTAATAGCCAATTACGCAGAAAAAATTATTCCAGGTTGAAACATTGTAATCTAAGCACATGTGATCATGCTTAGATTCATTTTTGTTCACTGTACTTTGTGGAATATTTTTTTTTTCCTCCATATATCCAGTGGAAACCAAATGTCTCCTTTCAAACAAGAGCAAAGAGAGCACTCCACCGGGTTGCTCCGCAGTATGGAAGGCTACACTTACAAGGTGCTCACAGCTGCATGATGTAAAATATCATTTTCATGATGTAAGTGAATATAGTTGGTCTTTGATATTTTTTAGCACTCTCCATGCAACTCTTTAGCTCTTTTGCCAAACTGAAGCTAAGATGGTGACTGTGTGCTGCACCACTTTAAGGTTTTACTGAAGCTTCCCCTCTCTCTATTACCCACACACAGAGCAAAGCTCAGAAACGTTGAGAGAGACCTCAGCTGTAGCGAAATTTAGCATTTATCTGAAGCATATTACTACAATCACAAATATTGAAAACTTAAGCTATAAGCAACTCAGGTTTTTAACTTTTGCGTTTCCTGCCGCTCTGTATTTGTCTGCCTGTCTTTGTCTGTAAGGGGGGTAGCAGCAGTAGGAGGGGCTTTCCCAGGATGCCATTCAAACTAGAACATTCACTGCTTATGAAGCAGGTGCATGCAGTGGGTATTAAACCTCCTGATGTTATGCAAATGGAAATTTGACTTCATAATCATAATTGTTCATCTTAACACTGTTGATGGTGTGTCTGAGTGGTTCCCCTAGGAAATATAATGCCTACTTTCTGAATGACTATAGTGAATTTGTTATTAAAACTCTTCATCTTACATGTTGTACGTTATGAAATAGCATAAAAGGATTATTTCGAACATGATGGAATCTACAGGAGCATCGTTGTTTTTATTGAAACGGCGGAAATCTGGCTTTTAGATGACAACCAGTCATCTTTTGAGAGCGGGTGAGCATACAGAACCTGTGGTGAAATTACGAAATGTCCCTTTTCAGGAAAGTGGAAATATAATTGCATGTCCACATGTTAATAAACTGCATGTTAACACAGCAGGAGGATGTCACTTTTGTATGAATTTGGGACAAATTGTAATTTTGACCTACAAATGATGTAAGAAAAGGAAATCAAGAGACGCCATGACAAAAAATATGGTAAAAAATGTTAATATTCGTCCTGCAGCTCTTTGTACAAAATGTCTAGCCAAATGTTTTTACAAAGAGGTGATGGTACGAGAAGGAGCACAACTGGTTCTTAGCAGCAATTTCTAGGCCACAGATTTGGCCACTCAAAGTTTCGGACTTTGTTGCAAATGTTAAATTATTAATGTTATTTCATCACAATAAGAGAACCAGAGACAGGCGTGTAAATGTGTCCTCCGGGCAACATATAGATATAAGTACTAGTCCAAAATGTGTCTGTCAAAATGTTTCCTAATTGCCTGAAAACCAAGCTCAAGATTCAACTTTAAACGGAACAACCTTCAATACACAGTAAGATATATCATGGTTAATGTGCCCCACATTTTTCAGATTTTTGCTTTTTAAAAATGTGAGGTTACACATAGAGGTTGCTCACAGCAGCACTACTTTCATGATTATCAGCGTATTATTTATATAGAATTCAGATCTCCAATAATGACAGATGCTAGCATACGTCTGCATTCTGCTTTCTCTAATCTTCAGTTTGTAATCACTTAAATTGATAGTCATGTAAAATATAGTTGTGTAACAGAGAAAAATGCCTCATTGTCTCTTTTCTTCCTTCAAGGATGCTCGGCGAGATACGCTGCACAAAACGTCTCCAATTTTTTTACTGTATATATCCCCTCTTCTGATCACGTAATGAGTCTCTGTATACTTATTTGTTTTCACAGACTGCCACCTTGTCACGTACCTTTACCACCTATTGTTCCATGAAATGAAACCCATTTACAAATTATTCTCCTTCTGATTTGATAAATGTAACTAGCAAATGGGTGAGACCCCTGAATGCCTTGTTTGAATAATTGAGCAGTACTCAATCAAACAGCATTAGGCAGCGGTGGCAGGCACAGCATCTGAAATAATTACCACCAGACAACAGACTACACATTACTGCTGCCTCTGCGGGGGTTCCTCATTTGAGAAAAACAGATTAGAACACCAGCACCTCCACCCCATGTCTCACATGCCATCGTACGCACCACCCACAGAACGCCGCACGGGCCTCTTAGCGAGATCAGGCAGGGGAAAGGGAACAGCCACTACAGCGTGGAAGGCGGTAGGACGGCGGCCATTCATACATACTGTCAGGACTGAATAAATCACTGCCAGACTACCAGCAGCGCTGATGTATTTGACCACGCTTTCACAGCCTTTTAAATTGACAGCAGCCTATTAAGAAGAAATTGCACGCAACAAGTAATTCACTTCCAATTTACACGGACATGATTCGGCACACTCCATCATAAAGCAACCAAATTATTATTAGAAACAAAATAAAACCCCAAAATTGTAGTGATTTCACATTGTTGTGAAAGTTGGTAATGTCTAAGCACTGCCATGAATATAATTTGGTCAGAGAATTTCTGAAATATTTTAATCTAAATACACATTTGCAAAAACAAGCTAGTATTTCAGCAGGCATATACACACTGAACCCGTTTACATTTTGTCACATAACAACCACAAACCATTATGTATTTTAATAAGATGTCTTGTGGTAGACTAACTCATATGAAAGGAAAATTACACAGTTTGAGAAGGATTTGCAATAGTCCATTTTTTGCAACGTAAAAACTCGAGTATGTACAATACCTGAAAATCGAGACCATCCACCTAATGACGGGACAGCTGTAGTCATAGCAACCGCCAAGAGGCCATGTTGACTGTAGAGGAGCTGTGGAGTTCCAGAGCACAGATGGGAGAGTCTGCTGAGGGAAACCATTTCTCTTGTCCCACATCCAACTGAGATCATGTAGAAATATCTGTTAAAATGCATTCAAAGAAAATGGACAATAATTCTGTAGATATCCAAAAAAAAAAAAACTTAGTTGTAATGTTTGAATTTGTTCATAGCTGCTGAATAGAAATACACACCACACTTTTCTGATCTGTATTTGTCAAAAATGTGGGAAAAAAAACTTTATTTTCCTTCAAAACCACAAATCTACACCACATTGTGTCGGTCTATGACACATACTTCAAATAAATCCGTAAATAAGTTTCTCTCTGTTTTCTCTCTGCGCTCATCAGAAATGTTCAAATGACATTTTTTTTTTTTTTTTTAGTTTTCACTTACTTCTCTGTCAGTATCTTTACACTTCATGTACCCAATTATCTAGTTTTCAAGTTTTCCCCCTGTTTACGTCTGAGTTTTAAAGCCTCCCGGGACACGATTTAGAAAAGCATTGTCAACACGGGGACAAGCAACGCTGTTGTGTGCCTGGACGGATGCAACGTTGCCTGCAATGGAATGGGTCACTAAGCGTACACTACAACATGACAGCCAACCAGGCATACGTCTGTGCCAAAGTAGTGTTGCAACTGAGACTCGTTTACAGCGGGATGTGATTGACAGCTGGGCCAAAGGGCCACTGGCTGCTTCCTGATTTCCTTTTCACTCGAGGTGTCCTCGGGGACTTGGAATTCATGCTACGGTATATCTACAGAACAATTTATGGCATTAATGAGGATAAAAGGCAGACTGAGCACCATGCAGGTTTATGCTGCTCGGAGTTTTACAAACTATCACTTACAGTGAGATATAATTAATCTCTCCCAGTTTTCATTAATTCCTCATACGTTAAAGCAGAAATGACAGTCTGCTGCTATTTTTTTATTTTTTATTTTTTATTTTTTTTATGCAGAAGCCCATAGCTCTTTGATGAGAAAAGGTAAGACGCATCAGTATTTTATTTTTACGGCTGTGATTGATGTCACACACTGCTCTTTATTATTTAAAACGGGCCTACAGCAAGGCTTTGCGCAAAAACAACATGTCACAAGCTATTAATGCTAAGGAGTTACAAATTATTGCAGGATCCAACGTACAATCTCTATTTTTAAACCTAATCCCAACGACGGCGTACAGTGCAGTCTTTCCTGCAGCTACTTAAAGCGGCGGCAGCTTTTAAACAGATATTTGTTTAGCAGTTCTGACAGCATTATGGAGCTTTGAAGATTTGTTCCTTTTAACTTCACCTTAACTACCTCATACATCTGGTCAGGATGCGTTCTCTTGGCTTGTGCGGTAATTGTTTGACACGTACTGTTGGAATAATGAAAATAAGATGCAGATATTCTTAGATAAATGAAAATGTTGACTTGGGAATGATAAAAGTGTTCAAAATGGAATTCTAATGAACTAAAAAGTGTGTAGATGTGAGATAAAAATGGAATAGTGTTATATTTTACCCACGCTTGGCTTTGAGAGCTATTCTTTTTATATAAAATAGTCGTCGCCCTCCTTCCAACTGGTGTGGATTCCTTGCAGAGAGTAATGAAGGAGTTTCCATATATATATATTTATTTATTTATTTTTTTTGAAACAAGTACTATAACTGTGCTGGAACAAGTCTCTGAAATTTGTTGCTATCACTGAGATGTTTTGAAATGTGCGCCTCCTAAAAGAGGCCTTGCTGCTATTTCACAGGTCTTTATGAAGGACTGTTTGATCCAGTTGATACCCTTAGTCACTTGTACTTTCTTTTCAAATTTGTACGCAGCGTACTGCAAATGCATTTTCAGGAATCCAGGGCCTGATTCCGTGTCTGCTTGCAAAAGAACAGGCTCTGCTTTTTCCTTTCCAAGGTTTCGTCAGAAAAACAGACTCAACCAAACTAGTGATTTTATTGAAACAACTGATTTCTTTCAATCTTATCACTGAAACATTTTTTGCAGTACTTTTATTATGGACAGCCTTCAGTTTGAGGCCCACAGTGAACCTTCTTATACCCCTGAGTTGATGTTGGCATATAAGGCTTTAAAACATCACTGGCTCGTGGCTCGGCTCATAAATATTTTCACTGACCACAAGCTGCTTATATTTACCAAAGCAGAGATTACATGCAAGTTTTTTTTTGTTTTTTTTTAACTCATACTTATCACATGAGCATCAATCATTATTCTTAACCAGTACATGTTTTGTTTTTTCCTTTTTTGATAAGCTTCAGAGGACATAAATTATATAGAAAATGTGTCTTTTGACTCTTTTACATCTGCTCTGTTTGCAATATTGAAGGTTGTTTTAAATTTATTTCTTTGTATATAATTTAGCTTTTTCTTTTATTACACTACATTCAATAAACTCAAACTAAAGGAAACTAGTTTATAGTTAGAAGGTAATAAACTGTGGGGATTTTTCTCAAAAAAAAATGGAGAGGTCACCTTGTGTGGTTGTATGAAATATGAAGATTTTATTTTATTTTATTTTTTTTGGTGAATTCTTTACTGATTTTTTTAACATATACATTACAAACTTAAAAACTTTGACCAGTAAAGCTAAGTCAGATGTCAATGTATTTTTTGTTCTTTTAATTTTGAAATGTTTAATCTTAATTGTAGGAACTTGCTACTTAGCCTGTAGATGGATTTAGACGTTTTATGTGTGATATTTCTCTTGTTGTGAATTATGTCTTTCTCTTATGTGTCTGCTGTATGCACTTGCACTTTGCAATCTACCACCAGGGCTTGGCCTCTATTTTAGAAAACTGTGAAATACTTGCTAAAGAAAAGATCACTTATTCTAAGAGTGACCTTTTGATTTCCAAAACCAGCTGGAGGAAGTCAAATATTTAAAGAAATCATACATCATTACATTTAAAATAGGATTATGTGTTACATCTGCTTTCGATTCTAGTGTTGCGAGATGACTTCCGTCAGAACCCGCAGGACGTGGTGGTGGCGGTTGGGGAAACTGCGAGTTTTGAGTGTCAGCCTCCGCGCGGGCATCCTGAGCCGACCGTATTCTGGCGAAGAGACAAAACTCAACTGGATCTCAAGGATGACAGGATCATGGTGGGTTCACTTTCCAAAAACGGACATGGTGGTAACAACAAAGACGAATAAAATGTGAAGCTATGTTGCCAACCTAAAAAAAAAACAAAACGAAAAATTCATAGAAACATGTCAATCATCTTGTTTGCTGTTTAATGAAAAACTGCATGTTAACCTTACGTTTACGTTAATAATGTGTTGCGGTTTAACATATTTTGCTTTGAACTGGTTAGCTAATTTTGCCTTCTTCAGGTCCGAGGAGGAAAGCTGACCATTTCAAATACTAAGAAGAGCGATACAGGGATATATGTGTGTGTGGCCTCTAACATGGTTGGAGAAAGGGAAAGTGAAAAAGCACAACTTTCAGTATACGGTAGGAAATCTCTTCTCCACTCGGTGTATAATGTAAAAACCGGCTAAGTGCAGAAATATTCACTCGCTCTCTATGCACCGACAACATTTAACCCCTTTGCCTAATTAACACCTACGCTGTATGCGATCCTCATTTAGAAAGACCAGCATTTATGCAGCGCCCTGTGAACCAGGTGGTTCTGGTTGATGAGAGTGTGGAGTTCAGATGTCAGGTCCATGGTGACCCGCCGCCTGCTCTGCGCTGGAAAAAAGAGGATGTGGATGTTCCTCGTGGCAGGTGAGGGCCGGGAGTGAATGTGTGCAGTCCATAATAAGCACGTCTGTCGGTGAGCACTGCAGCAGTGAAAATGAGAACATTTAAGCACTTCTAAGTGTTAGGACAATTAAAGAATGATACTTAAAATTCAGGATTCGAAAACGCATGTCAAACATTTTAATTAGCAGCACATTTTCTGCTCAAATAACACACAAAAGTTTGAGAAATGGGTGTGTGTGTGTGTGTGTCTGGGATGTGATGTGTGGATGCTCGTGTAATTCAAACCATATGAGGCCTCTACAGTACAACATGATGCAATCCAGTGTAAGAACACACACAACTGATATCAGAATTTACTGCAGAATGTCTCACCAAACACTCTTACAGATGGACTGGATATTAATAATTTCAAGTCATTGTTGGACTTTGTGGGGGCTAATCCATAACAGTGGGCAACATTAAATACACTGATCAGCCATAATATTATGACCACCCTCCTAATATCGAGTGGTTTTCTCTTTCTTGTTAGAAACATGTCTTATTATTTGACGCTGCAGTCAGATGTTATCTGCTGGCTCAGGAAATCAATAGAAAATTCATTAAAGAAATAGCGAATTGAATGTCTTAACTGAAATGGAAATATGTGCCGTGTCTACGAACCATCAACGTCTATTGCAATTATTATTTTCACTTTTTGACCAAATTGAGACATGTCTTTAAAGGCAATTCAACCTTTTGAAAACATATGCCAGTTGCTGGCAGGGTGCTCTGTTGCGCTGTTAGCTTATCTATATTTTGCTAGCATATTTGGTCAATAAAAAGGGTTCATCATGGTGGAACCCGTCACAGTAACAATGTACAACAAGCTGCAGAACTGAAACAAAAGACCAGGTTATGTCCTCCTATTGTTCAGGGATATAGTAAAGACTTTTGGATATAAAAGCAAGGCAGTAGTGGTCAATGGAGCAGCACATAGAATAAACTGTGATGCTTTGTTATCTCCAGCTATTCTGTCAGACCATTATTAAAATCCAGTAATATACAAGCATTTAATACAAAGTGGACGCCTTGCTTCATCTTCACACAGCAAAGTGTTTTTTTTCCCCAGCTGCCGTTGAACTAATTCTCCTTCTCCTGACTCCTTTGAAGAATTTTGCGCCACTCAACAACCTTATTCTGTTTTTCTCTGTCACACCTGTTTTAATGTTCCTGTTTACCTTTAGCATGTTGCTCATATTCTCCTACAAACCGCTGGGACGCCACTGCAACAGAGTGGTGAATGTTTTTAATTTGAGCAGTTATTAGTAATAATGTCGTGGCTGATATGTTTCAGACGACCATTGCTCGGCTCTGTGTCTGGCAGCCTGCTGACCAACCTGGGTTGCACCCTCTGACTGTAAACTATGTCCTACTTCTAGAACCAGTTTCCCTCACTTTCCTCCTTTCACTTCTTTCATTCTTTTCCAAAACCTACCAGCCTCCTGGGACATATGTATCTGGGTCAGGGATGCGCTGTGAATGGAGTCCTCACCAGACTCTGGATGGACCTCCATAACTACCCCCACCAAACCCATCCCCCACATCGATATTCTGCCCACACCCTTTTGGAACATCTTTTCTCGAATGTGACTTTTTCTCACCCTCTGTAGCATTTCTCTGCCTGACTTGTCTTCCATCTTTGAATCAGTATGGCTGGCTAGACAATTTCACAAGATCTTTCATGCCAAAGGGGACCCAGGAGAGGGAGACCTAACTCCTTGCTCCCCTACTCATTTCGTCTCTTGGCCCTTCGAGACGCTTATCTAAACTCGGCTGGCTGAGATGGTTCTCTCACTCTTAACTGCGCTGCTGCCGTCTCACGTTTGCTTCGCTGATGGATACACTCAAATACATGGAACATCTCTATGAATTAGTTATGTTTTACTGCTTGGGCCAATCATCACATTCAGTTTGTCAGACTGTGCCACTCCCTTATTGTCAGACTGTTTGTCTGTGCCTCCTTCTCTCTCTCTTTCTCTCTCTTTCTTCTTCTCTCTTTCTCTCTCTCTCTCTCTCTCTCTCTCTCTCGCAGAGACACACACTCTCATGAACTATACAACAACCCACACTACAGTGTGGGCTCTTTATGAATATTGAAATAGTGGAACAATAAGAGTTCTAGCTGAAAGCCCCTTTCATTTTTCTGCGCCTTCATCTCTGAGTTTAATTGCTCTTCTTTTCATCCCATCCCCAGCAATTGCCTGAGAAAGTCTGTTGTTATTCTATCAAAAAAATGACACTTCCTTTTTAGAGCTTCCATGCAAAACGTCTCACACACACAAGTTTGCACACCGTAATGTTTGTTTTGCTTCACAGAAATAACTTTTGAATTTGTATTTACATGATTTAGAGTCTTTATTTGGAATACACTTGTAATGTTTAACGTCTCACACCGCTTCTCCAGGTATGACATCAGATATGACAGAGAGGACTCCCTGCTGAGGATAAAAAAGGCATCTGTCAGCGATCAAGGGACGTTTACGTGCGTAGCAGAGAACCGTGTGGGTAAAGCCGAGGCCTCGGCCTACTTGACCATCAGAGGTGGGCAACTGCTGGTGCTCTCTTTATATATATATATATATATATATATATATATATATATATATATATATATATATATATATATATATATATATATTCTTTCTGTTTTTCTTTTTCTTTTTACCAAAGTTTCTTTTAGCCATGTTTTTGGGAAGGTCACAATATGTCTCTCAAAACTTGCAAAACGTTATATTTCTTTTTTGATTCATAATTTGTTTCTGACTCCACACATACAGCTAAGGCTTTCAAGAAAGTTACAGATGACAATTCTTTTTTTTTTTTTTTTTTCATCTGGATAACTTGCCTGGCTAACAATAGCACGTTTACTCTCATGTTTCGATATGACTTGTTGATAGTTTGGCTATTAACATGATACTCCATTGGAATTTGGGAGCTTAGTTTTGTCAGGTATTCCCAATGTCCATCATTTTAAAAAAGCCTTTAATGCCAGTGACGGTAATTACACATTGTTTGTGTCCCTCCATCGAGATACATGAAGGTTCTAAAAGTTAATAACTTCAAAACAACTTGAATTATTCAGCACACTATTTCTTAAGGGTGACTATCTGAGAAAATGGTACATAGTAATAAAGTAACTAATTAACTTTATGATATGGGTTGAATGATCCATTTGTTATTGTGTTGTTATATGAAAAGCACAACGGCAAAAAGTAAAATATTTGGTGCCTTATTGACTTGAACACAACTATTAAATTTAGAAAGTGTTTACATAAGTATGTGTTTAAAAAATAAATATATGTTATGATAAAAAAAATCATATACCTTTAATTTCACTATTAATACTAATTAAATTATTGAAATTTGTATTTTAACAGCAGAAAGCATATTTTTGGTGTGAATTCAGGGATTCACTCAAACCATTGCTTTTTTTTTTTTTTACCATGGCAGTCTCTTATCAGCTCATACTAAATATAGTTATTGAAAATCTCTATTCAGTTGGTTTGATTTTATTTATTGGTCTTTAAATCTCCTTTTGTTCTAGGTCTGTATCACACGCTGCACATCTGTTTGGTTATCAAACAGATCTTTCAACTGCATACATGTATTTATTTTTTATTTTTTAATAAATTTTGGATTGTGGTTTTCTGTATTGCTGTGAGGGTTAGACTCCATGCCATCCCCTGCTTTGGTGACAGAGTTACCCTTCTTGTCCCTGAGCTTCATGGATGGAAACCCAGCTCCATTTCATTCATTTCTGATTTTCATTTCTTTCTTTTCCTGTCCCTCTGTTCTGCTCCTCTGCTTTCCTTCTCTCTGTGTTGCGTGTCAATGTCACCCACACCATTGTTGTGTCACCAGCTCGCCCCGTTGGTAAGTAAGAGGTGATCCCATTGTGCATGAGCTTATTTTATTTCTCGTTTTTGTTGTTTTTATTTTTCAATCACAGACATGTTCAGTATGCATGAGCTCTTGTTGCATTCCACAAGCACAGTCATCAAGTATTTTTTTTAAGACATGCATATCTGCTCTATCAACCTCTGACTTCCACTGGAAAACTTAATATGTATATTCTGAATTCTTCCAGTATGTGGGTTCAGGTGTGGTTGACGTGTCATAGTTCAAACACTACAATAGAGACGACGTTTGAAAATTTATGACATTTCAGTGGCTTGTTTGAAAAGTAGAAATAAGAACTAGTTCAATGAAAAGAAAACACCCAGTGCATGAAATCCTTTAGCTTGCAGCTCTTCGTCTAGTAGAGATACACATACTCATGATATAGTCTAACGGTAACGAGACGTCTACTAGAATACTTTGCCTTTTTATGGTTTTTTTGTTTTGTTTTGTTTTTGTTCATTTTCAAACTCAGAGGCACCTCAGTTTGTGGTGCGACCTCGGGACCAGATTGTGGCTCAGGGACGGACGGCTACCTTTCCCTGTGTGACCAGAGGCAAACCTCAGCCAACAGTCTTCTGGCAAAGAGAAGGCAGCAAGGTGAGCAATTTGAAGAGGTTGGCGCTTGAGTTGGAAAAATAAAGCTTTCATACTTTACTTAGACTTGTCAAGTTTAAAAGCTTGACTTAGACTTGTCTTCTACAGACTTTGACTTGTCTTCTAAAGGCTCAAGACTTAACTTAGGTTTGTGGAGGGACAACAGGGCAACTACTTTGTTTCTGCATTTTATAAAAAAAATTCCAAACATTTGAGTAGAAAATATTAACTTTGGATCTTCTTTGATAGTATTTGACTCTTATTTTGACTCGTATTATCTGCAATTCTATTCTTTAATAGTATTTGAGTCATCACATCTTTAGGCTTAAGATGTACTGTAACAGTTCAATGCAGAAAATGGCCCCGATTTTGAAATTGTGGCAAAAGACCAGTGTTTTTGTGGCATCTGGACTAACTTAGATTAGTTATATCTCAATATCAAGAACTCTTTGATTTATCAAAAAAGGAATGGCGTCGCAAATATTAAATGAATATTCCTTAAAACACAATTTGTGAACTTTTGTAGCTTTAATAAATTCCTAAAATTAGTAGTTTTAACGCTTTGGCATTTTGACCAAGTTGGCTCATCTGTTATGTAGAAGTATTAGATTGATCATCTAGACAGTATAAGAAAAGTCAAAACGCTGATTGGGAAAAATTTTAAATCAACATGTGATGTTGAAAATCCAAGTAAACACACATCAGATTTATTTAAATCAATGTAAAAGACTATTTATATTCTAAAGTGAAGAGATTTTTGGGGATTTTGTAATCAGGTCCGGTAATGCATTGAAGCATCTCTATTGTCGCTGCTCCATTTTTGATAGTGGGATTAAGGGTGTGAAATTAAATCCCTAATCCCAAAATATACAGGATAAGGTCCATTACTTTTGCAGTGACATCACCATATTTCTTTTCTTTACAATTTCAAATATCAGCTGATCATCCAACAACGGCACTTCAATGAAACATTAATACCACCAAAACGTCAGAAAATATTTTGCTTAGTAATTTATATTTGGAAAATTTGAATTCCATTTTGACTTTTGCTTGCAAGGTTCTGTCAGCCAGGTGTTTTCGCTCAATGGTATGAAACTGAATAATGTTGTTTTAGCATCATTGTTGAAGAATTTGAATTGTGTTGATGCTATGATGTCCACATGCGAGCTATGCATTACATATGAGACCTGCAGCATTCATGGGGTGGAAAAATCTGTGCCAGCCCATTTCATCTGTTGATCAAATTGTGAATGCTTGAGGGTCAAAGGTGTAGAAAAGTGATGCTGGAGCATCTTCCTATACAGTTGAAGCAAAATGCCTTAAAGTCCAGGTAAATACACTATAAATAAAAGAATAGATAATATAAATGAAGAGATTAAGTGTATGACGTGACTTTAATCAGACTTACCAAAACATAAGCGTTAAACCTCTCACTCTCGCTGATTTCAACTTTCAGAATATGTGGCACATTTCTCTTTTGCTTCAACCGTTGGTGCACAAACCGACGTCCATAAAGAGCTAGCGCTTTAGCTAAAATGTTTGGATTAAAAAGGAAACAGCTTCGACTAAAAGGATCAACCCAGGTCAGAACAGAATGTGGTTCTGTTCCACATATATTTAATGAAGTGGTCATTTATTATCAATCCACGCCCATCTGACGAGCCAATTCACTTTGCGAGAGACAATGTCATGTGCTGCATTAGCGTCATTAGACATAATGAAAGCAGGCTAATGTCCTTTCCTGTCCATCAGTTGGTCCGCCTGGGGTGCAGAGGCACAGAGCCCTGATGCCTCAATTTCATGGTCATGAGTGCAGGTTATCACAGCAGGAGCAGTACTTTGGTGAGAAACTGTAATTCTAACCAAGCAAAAGAAACATTGACCCCCTTTATTCAACAAGATTGCACATAGCATTTTAGAATATCAGGTTCTGCAGACATGTATTGATTGTAAAACTTATTTCTTTGTTTCCATTGTCATCCAAAATGGATTTCAAAACATGTCTTCAAGAAGAACATCTGAAACTTTGACACCAATGCACATCAGAATAAGACACTAAATAGATTAACTGGTTGTGACACTTTTACACTATTAACTATATAGAAACTAAATCATGCTAGTTCAGTAGTTCGGTAATATGACTTGGCTTTCTTTTATGCTGCTGACGTTCACCAGTGCAGCTGAATTTTTCATAATAAAGTAGTATGTATCTGTCAATACATGTTTTGTTTATAAAAAAGAAAAGAAAACATCTAATCTCAATTTACATTTTTTTTTCCAAACGTTTGCTTTTGTAGGATCTGCTGTTTCCCAATCAACCAGCACAGGGGGACGACCGAGTGTCTGTGTCTGTAAATGGAGAGCTGACCATATCATCTGTGCAGCGCTCAGATGCAGGCTACTACATCTGCCAAGCCCTCACAGTGGCAGGCAGCATCATGGCCAAGGCCCAACTGGAGGTAGCAGACGGTAAGGCGGGACCCAGTAGCACATGCACACCGTCCTCACCTACAGGAAAAGAAAATGATTTTTAGTTATGCGATCTACTGCCGGAGTAGTGCTCGTTTCAGTCCCGAGCCGCTGATTAGTGGGTCGACGTTTCTCTACTTCAGCAATATTGACGAAACTCTAGCACCTCGCTAGCTACTTGCATTATAAATGGAGTGTGTGTTTGATGTTGGTCTAGCTTCACCTGTGATCCCTTTGGTGCTTTCATTTCATGAGAAACACAAACACATAAGCTTTGCAGCACGGCTGACGGTGAACAGAAGCATCTGCCCACACTTGTAGTTTCCTGACAAAGATCTCTTAAGTTCTAAAAGCCAGTCACCCTCAGTCATCTTTTCACTTCCAACTCTCTGTGATGGAAAAATTAAAAGGCAGAAACAGTCTAAAACCCCCTTAAAAATGTCTGCTTTGTGAAGAGACACTTTACACTTTTTTATTTTATTTTTTATCAAAGCTTTAATGTCAGCATTAAGTGCTCAGCCGCTGGCAGCTGGGAGTTGTTTCCACTCCTCATTTCATGTGTTTCTTGGCTTTTTTTTTTTTTTTTGTCGCCCACACATTATTAAATTAACATCTGTGGAAGTGGGTTTTTTCTTCTTTTTTGGGGGAGTCAGAATGACTCGTGTCCTGTCACTCAGAGGAGACAGATCAATATCAAAATGTTAGGTGTAGAATGCGAGCGATGGGAGAAACGTCTGTGACAGATGGGTGTAAACAGAGATGGAGAGTGTTTGCTTGAGGCCTGGGTGGATTTTGGAAGTTTGCAGAGTTCCATTTGTGGAATTACTTAAGATTATCATGTGGCGCATCGTACAACAGGGTTTACATGTGGATAAAAAGTTTTTAAAGGGGCAAATATGGACTATTTATCACTGAATTAAATTTGCATCTGACAAAATCGATTTAAACTTCAAAATATGGCATTTGGCTGGATTAAAATATGCATTTATTCATATGTTCAGCATCTTTGTATCAAAAATAACTTACGTTCATAAAGCCACTCTATTTCATCATATCATGCAAAAGAAAAGAGATGTTTATGTGGGGAAAAAAATGTGGGTGTTAATGCTTTACATATATGGTATTGAGTGAAAAACAGCAGAAACAAGGATTCTAGGGTGTGAGAGTTACTTCTGACAGAAACATTTTATTACTTTGGTGGTTAAAGCTCATTTCGATACAGAAGTGGCCCCTGAAAAAGAGCAAGACTTTAATATCGTAGTTTGCTCTGCAATCACTTGGGATGATGATGAGTTGCCTTACAGAAAGGATATTTTCGTAGAAATGTTCCTTCTTTTTCCAGCAAAGACCAATCTTACGATTGAAAAAAGAAATTATTTGCTTGCTCCCAGTGAAAAAGGGATAAGAAAGTTCAAAATCTCTCGCTGTCCATCCATCATCAATTCTTTTGTTCCCGATCCATATCTCATAACCTTTGTCGTATGTTGAATAGTAGATGGACTGGAAATTCAAGATGTTAGTTTTTGTTTTTTTTCTCCACATGTTTATTCTGGAAGTCTGCAACAGTGTCCACATTGCAGTAGACCTGTCCACCTCTTTCCAGTTGAAACCTGCGGCCTCACTCTTATCCAGAAACGACTGAGTTCTTTAACACATCAGCGAATTCTCAGCACAGTGTCATTCTGAAGCAACTCTCTACATAAAACCAAACTATTAATCTCCTGTAACAGTCAGTCGCACCTGACTTCCCTTCTAGAACATTATGCTGCACTTACATGTACCTGATATTCTGCTTGAAATGCTGTCTGGCTCATTGTGCTGTGGGACTTGTGATAAAGGAAAAGACTTCAGGAGCATGCTGTACACTCTTCTGTGAATGGAGACTCACTTGATAACAGTGGTGAGGAAATTGGAAGCAAGGGGTAGTTACGAGGCTAGGAGAGAGATTCGGCACTCCAG
Source organism: Poecilia latipinna (assembly GCF_001443285.1). NCBI lineage: Eukaryota > Metazoa > Chordata > Actinopteri > Cyprinodontiformes > Poeciliidae > Poecilia > Poecilia latipinna. The sequence continues at coordinate 60,130 of NW_015115708.1, forward strand.
AAATTACTGTTTCAAAGTCCGGAGGCTGTATCCTGCATGATATAACAAGCCCTAAAAAAAAAAAACTAAAAAAAAAAGAAAGAAAAGCTTTAAAGGAAGTGCCTCATTGTTTGGCTTGGCATGCTAATTCAGAGTTTAGTTTTATCTGTGTTTGCTAGCGAATGGAGGGGGGGGGACAAGAAAGTGCAGCCATGAGTCACACAGTAGGATGAGGGAGGACAGGCATGAATGTGTGAGAGGTGTTATAAAGAAGCC